>NC_044908.1:46270416-46570416 GCF_001633185.2 Quercus lobata | reverse complement strand
TGCTCAATTTTTGTTGTCCCTCTTAAAGGATCTTTCCATAGACCTTCCCTCTTATTTCATTATCTCTATCATAGATGTCTATAGGGATACGGCGACTTGTGATAAGCTCATTTTTCCTTCGGCTATCATGCAGATCCTTTGCCATTTTTTCATCCCTATTCCTAATTCTCCTTACTACATTGTCATGGGTGCCATCAACGTAGCTTCCTATTCGGCGGAGAGAGGCCCAACTTCAATCGAAGCGACCACGGACGGAGACGACTGATTCTGCAGCTCCTGCTATTCCTTCCACTTCCGCTTCTTCTTCCTCAGATGGTCGTCTGACTCTTGAGGCCATCATGGCACAGCTTTAGTGCATGGATGCTCGCCTTAACACTTTCAGTGATGAGTTGTATCAGGTGAACACTCGTGTTAGTCGTATTGTATGACAATGGCTCACCTCGGTGGTTTCGCTGCTTCTCCCTCTCCTTCTTCAGATGCTTCAGCAGATGAGGATGGCGATGATGGTGCTAATGATGATGAGGATGAGGATGCTAACTCTTCTAGTGATGAGAAGATGACGACCTCTCAGTGACTTACCATTTGTCATTCATGACAAAAAAGGGAGAGTAGTTTTGGATGATGAGAGTAGTCTTTTTTTTTTTTTTTTTGGAGAGTTAGCATAGTTAGGGGGAGTATTTATATTTTGAGGGATGTAGTGAGGATTTTATGTACTTTTCTTTTCTTTATCTTTAGTTACATTATCCTCTTGTACACCGGTCTTGTGACCATTTATTTTTGACATACATTGTATTTATTTTCATTTATATATGTTGATGTATGTTGTTTTTCACCTATCTCTCCATGTGTTGTTTCTTTTCTATCTTTATACACATGTTTCTTTATGTATGCAATCATTTTTTTCTATTTCACACTAAGATGCCTAAATGAGTTTTGTTTAAAGTGTTTCAGAAAGACAGGTTATGAAAATCTACCATGCCATGAACTCTCTTTTTGCAAAGTTTTTCAAGAGTTTGTGTTAGGGTTAGATTTTATTGTATTCAACAAGTGGTTATGAGTTTAGTGATTTAAGACTTCTCTCATAATTCAATTGTTTGTTGTGGTTTTGTTACGGATTACCAAATGAGTAGATTGTTAGGACATATGTGGAACTTGTTAGAGACATATGTTATGTAAATTGGCTAATCCTTTGACAAGACGCACTTTACTTGTAATTAGGTAGATCTAGAATAGGTTTTGTACTTCAAGGAACAAGAGTTCAAGTTTAGTATTGAAACCATGCAAATCTGTCAAAGAAACAAGTGAAGAAGTGCTGCTTATTAAATCTCGACAGATCATATCTATCAAAGTCTAATGCTGATGCTCGATAGTAGCTCGACAAAAGCTGTATCTATCGAGAATTACAAAATTCAGATTTCTAGACCTGATTTCATGCATATCCATGTGTATTTTTGTAGAGTTTCTTTTCTCACAACCCTAGACATATATAAGAATTATTTTAAGGGCCGTCAAAGGTGATGCAAGGTGATGCAACTTGATGAAAAGTCATTATGCATGCAAATTGTGACCGGAGACAGAATTTGTCCTAGTTCATCATATTCTCTCTAGAAGCTATTGCGTCTTTGCATCAAGTGTTTTGTGACCAAGGAGCTTCTTGATCTTCATTGTTAGATGAACTGAAGAACTTTACAGCCAACATCTTCCTTAAATTGGTGTGTTAGTCACGTACTAGGATTCGTACATCATTGGTTAGTCATGTACTAGGAGTCGTGCATTGAAAAGAGAGATTATTGCTACATTACAAGTCCAATTGGGTATTGGGGTAAGGATTCAACTGTAGGTTGGTATTAGGTATTGAGATTCCTTTTACTCGTAACCGCTTGTTTTGATAATAGTAGATCCTCGGGAGTGGTGATCTTAAATTCATCCGATGGGGTTTTGTCTTGGTGGTTTTTTTCCATTCGTAAACAAATTACCCGTGTAAATTTATTTTTCGTTGTATTTAACTTAGGGTCCGTTTGGATATCATTTATTTTGTTGGAAACTAAAAAAACTGTAGCAAAATAATTTTTAAATGTGTGAATAGTGCCGTGTGATCCATTTTTAATAAAAGTTTTGTTAAAAAAAGAGGTTTGTGGGTCCCGTGAACAATACACAGGACCCACTGGAAAGCACTGTCCACCGCTTATTTTGCTGGTCAAAGAGGTAGTGGGTCCCGTGCGTTACTGAGAGACAACATCTCAGTGCTTCTCAATAAATTAAAAAAAGAAAAAGAAAAGAAAGGGAAACGCAAACGCAGCAATAGAAACGCGTATCCAAATGCATACTTAGTTGGTGATTTGTTTGTGATACCACGTTTTTTGCATGTAATTAAATCTAATTAATTCACTTGGCTAATTAATTGATTAAGTTACCAAATTGGTCAATACATTCTTGGCCTATTAGTTTTAACCAAGTTCCTCCATTGATACTAATAAGATTTATTAATTGAATTAATTGAAACCTACTACCATGATTTTATAATGCCATTGATTATCATAGTTTTGAATATATTATGACCATAATGGTTTTTTTTTTTTTTTTTTATAGTACAAACATCATTTTAACCAAGTTCCTCCTTCGATGCTAATAAGATTTATTAATTGAATTAATTGAAACCTGTAATGCCATTGCTTATTATAGTTTGGAATATATTATGACGGTATGACCATAATGTTTATTTATAGTAGTCATGTTTGTCCTAATGTGTTTTAATTTATACTCTAATAGTTATTGATAAAGTTTGAATGATTTAATGGATTAAAAATATATTATAAAGTAAAAGGGACTTTCTATTTATACAGATAGGATATGTGTATAGGGACTGTCTATTTATATAGATATACTAGTGTAGTACAACAAAACCTAGTACAAGGTATATAGGGCCTGAATTATTAGCTTATATTCTAACATCCCCCTCAAACTTACATTGGATAAAGTGAAACCAACTTTAGTTGGAAGCCAATGCACGAAAGCAATTATAGAGTACCCCAGAGTAAATGATGACAAATGAAGTGAAAGACAATCTCAATATATTTGGTGCACTCATGAAAGACATTATTGTAGGTAATATGAATGACACTTCAATTGTCACAATGGATTGAAGTTGCAGCGGAGCAATCAACTCCAAGAGCTTGTAGTAGCTAATGTCGCCATAGAAATTTGACTATGGCTTATGCAAGAGCATGATATTCTGCCTCAATGCTAGATTGAGCAACAATAATATGTTTCTTGCTGCTCTAAATAGTGAGAGTCACAAAAAAGGAAAAAGAAAAAAGAAAACCTTGTATTGGACCTACACTTAGTGGGATTGTCTGCCCTGTCTACATTCAAGTAAGCACGAAGGATCAGTGTTGACTGTGAACAAAAGTGATGTAGGATGAAATATACAATTTATTTTTTGTAATTGATTAATTTTCATATTTTTATGTAATTTTATTTGTTTTAAGTTTAGGGTTATTATTTCTTTTTTTTTAGGTGTTTTTAATGTTGTTTAGTCAAATTAAGGTTTTGTAGGATTTTGTATTTGATTGCCATGAAAATACAAGAAATTCTGAGAATATTCTTACAATTTTATTTATTTTAATCATTCAAACTGAAAAAGTAGATTTAAAATAAATTAATGTTGATGTGGAATTTTTAATATTTATTAAAAATATTTTTTTATCAGCCACGTTAGATTCAAGTGTCCATCAATGTACACCGTTTGCCACGTAAGCATTTTTTGTTAATGAGTTAATGTTAGGGACCAAATTGGTTGTAAGTTGAAAATAAAAATGACCAAATTGACTACTATTAAAATGTAATGACCAAATTGACCATGACACCAAAATAGGATTTTGGGCTAAAAAAATATGATTCCTTATATAACCTTCGGACAAAATGGGTTTCTGCCCTTTTCAGAAAAATTGATTAGCCTTTTACCCTTTTTCCCAAACTAAATAGGGAAATGCCCCTCTTTTGAAACTCGACTTTTTCAAAATCAAGTTAAGCCCTATAGTGACGTTTTCAAGGATCTATAGTGACGTTTTTAAGGACCTATAGTGGTGTTTTGTAACTTTTGATATCCATGAAATCGAGTTATAGGCGATTTTATTGCCTATAACTCAATTTCATGGATATCAAGTTACAAAACCTCACTATAGGTTTTTAAAACGTCACTATAGGTCCTTAAAAACGTCACTATAGGGCTCTAGAATTTTTTTTTTTTTTTTTTTTAACTCGATTTTGAAAAAGTCGAGTTTCAAAAGAGGGGCATTTCCCTATTTAGTTTGGAAAGAAGGGCAAAAGGCTAATTAATTTTCCTGAAAATGGCAGAAGCCCATTTTGTCCTATAACCTTCCTTTTTATCTTCAAAAAGGCAAGTTGACCAAAAGAAAATAACCTTGAATTTATGGGTAAAAGAGGATTGCAAAGTGTTTTGTGCTAGTTTTTAATTATGGAATTAAGACTTAATGAAGTTCACACATGATGATTACAAAAGCCATGACCTTTATCCTTTTTTTTCTTTCTTAAGAAACCAACCAATTAGAGCATTATCTGCTTCTACTAAATAACCAAGTGAGCTTTGATAAACTGTGAAACAACTTGAGTTAGTACTCTTTTAAGTGCATGTTTCACTTCATCACTAAATTACAAAGCCATCCAAAATGTCTTGAAAAAGATGATTCCTCGTATAACTGATATAAGCATCCAATTGCTTCGCAATGTCCATCTCCAAAAGTTAAAATCATGCATTCATATTTGCCACAGTAAAAAACTTTTCTTGGATGAGACTTTGTTCTATTAAAAGAAAGAAACCATTTAATACAATAGATTGGTAAGAATACTACAAATTTAATCAGTTTATGTTTCTTTAGGTGTAGCATTTCAAAGACCTTTTTTATAAGTGCAATTAAGTGATGCTAAACCCCAAACATTCTCGTTCACTTTACTAAATTTTTAGTTGAATTTCACACTATGAACTTCACAAAATCTTCTTTATTATCACTTAAGCATAAGTTTCACCAAGAAGCACATGTATATAGATATATTTATTTAATCTCTCCCCCTACATACACATAAACATATCGTATAGTTATGCTTTTCATGCACACGTGAGTTGAACTTTGTCAATTTTCAGTCCATTAATCCTTTACAAATTTGTTTGGGCAAGCTATAAAAATATTTATTAGCATTTGCATCCTAGTTGCTTATACAGGCACCATCCAAATCCAACTGCAAAAGGTTGTCAAATAAAATAAAATTCAACTACATAAAAGAAGTGACCTAAGTATTTGATATATTACAAACAATTCCTTTAAATATGTGTTGCAATTACTATTAGTAACTGAAATCAATGTTGTCATGCCCCAAACCCAAATGGGTCCAAAGCATGAGAAATACATCCCAAGGGTACCTGTAGATTTTTCCTTTTTGGCAAATCAAACTATAGCAGATCTTTATTTTCCTTTCTTTTCCACAAGATAAGAATACATAACCATACTAAAATCTCCACATTACAAGTCAGAGCTCTATAACACATTTATGAACAATAACTAAAAATCATGTGCCTCCACATAATACATGAATATGTATTACAAAACTCTTGGATTACATGAAGTCACAATCTTATCAAGAATAAGGACCTTAACATCGAGTCTAGGCCTACCACACCAAAGGCTAACAAACCTCAAGCACTCCAATAGAATTAATTAAGGTCTCGTTGAACATGGCAAGATCGAGTCACCAACCATTTACAGCAAAAGTCTCCAAATTTAACATAGCACTCTAATCATCACCAAAGAAGTAAGCTCCATACCCAAGGTATAGCTAATAAATCTGAAAAACTGTTAGAGGGTGGGATGAGCTAACGCCCAATAAGTAGCATAATTAATGGGGGTGGGGGAATGCAAGTTTCATCTTCAATAATAATAATATGACAATAATGATTAAATAATGAAACACAAAGTTTCTCAAAGTAAATACCTTGAAACTATATACTATAATATGTGAGCATCAAAAATATAATTTCCAAAGCCATAATATTGAACATAAAGTAAATTATCACAAATATACCGCACTACCACATAGACCGGTCAGAGGATCCACCCATTCACAACTGATATGATATTGTCCTCTCTGGTATGCAGACTCTTGGCCCTATGGACAACAGCCTCACCCATACCCTCAAGGTTTTTCTCTCCCCTCATGGGCAGTAGAGAGAGCGCATCGAATAGGACTTCTTTTGCATGTGGTCTTTTGGCCCCATGGACAGCAGCCTCACCTATACACAATCAATGAACCTCCTCACCCTATGGGCAGCAGGGAAGAACGCGCCATCCAAAGTGAAAGGGCACTGACCTAAATCTAATTCCATTGTCACAAAGACTACGAAAACAAAATCGGGTGATCACCGAGAAATCAACATGGCATGGTGTTAAAAACCACATAAGCTCACAGGTTACATTACTTTGAAACATGTAGTTCATATCCAAGTAGTTTCAGAAAAACCTTAAATAATCTAACTTCTACAAAGTTTGTAAGATTTTCAACTTCATTCTTGTCAAAAGATTTTCTATCGATTTCCTACATAACAAGATCAGATAAGCATCTTTAAATTTTCTAATATACCATGAAATCCATGATTTCCTTATGAAAGATTAAATAAAAGATGTTCATTTTTCCATGTCAACAATTCATGCATTTCCCCAAATGCAATTCCAAATATGATGCACTTTTCATATATAATAATATATAATAGGGTCACAACACAATACTTTTAAGAATATATATATATATATATATATATATAATTTTCCAAAATATGTTTGACACAAAAACAACATTTATGCCACATGGTTATTTTTCAAGCCTAATTCTCCAAGCTCCAAAGGAGATTAGCTAGACTCAACAATATCAAGCAAACCTAACACAATTAGCATAAAGCTTAAAATTGTATCTAGCTACAATTTAGGAGTTGCCAAATAAGCACTTAATTAGGAAAGCCTAGTATTTAACCTCAACAATAACATATTCCTCTTCCAAAGTTTCTCAACAAATTAATTCACAAGGCATAGACTCCAATTTATAAAGTTAACTCATTCAATATCATCTCTAACATTATGACTAACTTCCATAATATTTACACAACATCATCAAGAGACCTATGTAAGCTAAATCAAAATATCCTCCAAGACAAGAAATTTAGAACTTCAACTAATTCCAAATAAACCCAATAGCAATGGAAAAATTATATTTACCAACCATCACATGTTATAACTCAAAACCCCTAAATTTCCACCATAAATAAACCTTAGATAGTCATCATTAACACAAACCATAACCCCACTCATCAAATAATTGTACCAATACAAAACTCATACATATAAACACATAAATATCACTTTCAATGCTCATAAATCACATGGGTATCATTATTAAAGTTTAGATAAAAATATAACCTCAAGCAAAATATAAAACTCACCAAAAGGATTAGAAATTTTATCTCAAATAAAAAATGAAGATGCTTAGAGGTTCCTAAGGATTTTCCAGTGACATTGCCGGAAAAAATGTTGGTGGAGATGGTGGCATGGAGGTACCGGTGGGAGAATGTGAGGGAGTGTTTGTGTGTTTGTGAGAAAAAGAAAGAAAACAAATGAGAGGAAAGGGATGGCCGGCCAAAGAGAGTAGAGAGATTTGTGAGATGAGTGGTGGGGGTTAAATGGGGTAGGTGGGCACATGTGGTCCAAAAAATATCTAATCATTGCTCTTTTTTTTTTCTTTTTCTTTTTTTTGACTTATTGGGACATTACAAATGCTACACATTGTGCCATAATAACAAAATTGCTACTCATTGCAATTAAGATTTGTAAACATATTCAATGCCACCACTTATGCCATAATAACAAAATTGATACTGAAAATGTACCTCTGACTATCAGTTTATGTTTATTTTATGAAAATAAAGGTTTCACATCCATCTAATTCTTCACTTTTATTGCTTTTTATCAATGCTTTTGATTTTGTTCTCTTAGTCTTTTTCCACTACAGAAATCTACTCAAAAGCATTAACTTGAGTTTCTTCTTATTTCAATAAAGTTGATTATTAATTTATTCCATTTCAATAAATTCTGAAACTTTTTGTGAATTGAATTTGTGATTATGTTGCAGGGTAAGCAAGAAGAAGTTTTGGAAGTTATGTATACTTATATACTCGAAAATATGGCAAATGAAGAATTTGAGCAAATGCAATGTTTGATTCAAGTAGGTATTTCCACCTTTGAAGATTCTTCACATAGGAGAATTATCACTCCCATGCTTTTACAAACATGAATTTAAAAAAAGGCCTCCTTGCTAGTGTCAACATCAATTTTACACATATTAGGAGTAGTAAGTATCACTTATAATAGCAAACTATTATGCTTATGTTATGCACATGTTATGCTTTTCATACACTCATGAATTGAACTTAATGTCATTTTTTCAGTCCATTAACTCTTAACAAATTTGTTTGGGCAAGTTGTATAAAATATTTAGGGTAAGTTACCAATTTAGCCCCTAACCTATTGCCTGATCAACAACTAACCAAGCCTAACCCACTAGGCTCACGGGCTGGCCTAGCCTAGCCCATTGCTAATCGTTACCTTTGTGTGACACACACACAAATACATAAGCATATTTTATGATTATGTGTATGTTATGTTCTTCATACACATATGACTTGAACTTAGCGTCATTTCTATAATCCATTATCGCTTCCCAAATATATAACTAAATGAGCTCCAAAAAGTTGTGAAACAACCTAAACTAGTACTCTTCCTTCTAGTGCACACTTTACTTGATCATTGGAATATAAAGTTGTCCATAATGTATTGAATATATGATTCCTCTTATGGCCTTCCTCATGCTTCATGCTTTTTATATCCAAAAGTTCAAGTTGATCTAAGAATAATAATTTTAAAACCATAGGTAAAAAAAGGATTGCAAATTTTTGTGTATGTTTTAAATTTGGGAATTAAAACTCAATTAAACTTTTATTGCTTTTTATCAATGCTTTTGATATTTTTCTCTTAGTTTTTTTCCACTACAAAAATATACTCATTAGTATTAACTTGAGTTTCTTCTTATTTCAATAAAGTTGATTATCAATTTATTCCATTTCAATAAATTCTGCAAATTTTTGTGAATTGAATTTGTGATTATGCTAAAAGGTAAGCCAGAAGAAGAGTACAAAGTTTTGCTTACTTATATTCTTGAAAATATGGAGAATAATTACTCCCGTGCTTTTACAAACATGGATTTCAGAAAAGACATCCCTACTAGTGCCATCATCAATTTTACACATATTAGGAATGAGAAGTATCAAATATAATATCAAACTATTATGCTTAATATTATGCTTATGTTATGCACATGTTATGCTTTTCATACACTCATGAGTTGAACTTAATATCATTTTTTCAATCCATTAACTCTTAACAAATTTGTTTGGGCAAGTTGTATAAAATTTTTAGGGTAAATTACCAGTTTAGCCCCTAACTTGTTGACCGAACAACAACTAGCCGTGCCAAACCCACTGGGCTCATGGGTTGATCTAACCTAGCCCATTACTGATCCATACATTTGTGTGACATACACTCAAATACATAAGTATATTTTATGGTTATGTGTATGTTATGTTCTTCATACACATATGACTTGAACTTTGAGTCATTTCTTTAATCCATTATTGCTTCCTGAATATATAACCAAATGAGCTCCAAAAAGTTGTGAAACAAACTAAACTAGTACTCTTCCTTCTAGTGCACACTTTACTTGATCACTAGAATATAAAGCATCCAAAATGTATTGAAAATATGATTCCTCTTATAGCCTTCCTCATGCTTCATAGTTTTCATCACCAAAAGTTCAAGTTGATCTACGAATGATAATTTTAAAACCTTAGGTAAAAGAGGATTGCAAACTTTTGTGTTGGTTTTAAAAATAGGAATTAAGACTCAATTAAACTTTTATTGCTTTTTATCAATACTTTTGATATTGTTCTCTTTAGTTTACCCACTACCGAAATATACTCTTAAGTATTAACTTGAGTTTCTTCTTATTTTAATAAAGTTGATTATTAATTTATTCTATTTTAATAAATTTTGAAAATTTTTGTGAATTGAATTTGTGATTATGCTGCAGGGTAAGCCAGAAGAAGCTTTGGAAGTTATTAAACTTATATTCCTGAAAATATGGAGAATGATTACTCCTGTGCTTTTACAAACATGGATTTCAAAAAAGGCCTCCTAATTAGTGTTATCATCCATTTTACACATATATTAGGAGTGGGAAGTATCACTTATAATAGCAAACTATTATGCTGAATATTATAGTTATGTTATGCCCATGTTATGCTTTTTCATATACTCATGAGTTAAACTTAATGTCATTTTTTCAGTCCATCAACTCTTAACAAATTTGTTTGGGCAAGTTGTATAAAATTTTTAGGGTAAGTTACCATTTTAGCCCCTAAGAACATCCACAGCAGTGGAGCTAAAAATTTAGCTATTTGGCACTATAAAAAGTTACTTTATCTATTTTACCTACTCACTTTACAAAACATGCTATAGCAGTGGATCTATTTTAGCTCAACACAATAAAACAATATAAACATCATAATAAAAGAATATATCTACTACAATAAAATAATATATCCACTACAATAAACAACAATCACAACCACCAGCAACTGCTACTGCTGCCACTACCGCCGCCAACGCCACCGCCGCCGCCACCAACTCTTCCACTGCCGCCGCAACATGATAGCAAATAATTGTCTAGTGTTAACAAGTGATTTTTTAAACCCCAAATTATACTTATACATTTTTTTTTTTTACTAAAACAATTTCTCAATATCATCATGATAGCAAGCAAATAATCATCTAGTGTAACAATAATCTTTTGTTTTAAACCCAAATTATATATATACAATTTGATCCCACCCACACGTGCCAAGTCCCTCTACTCTTTCTCACTCACACATGTTGCCTTTCTTCCTTTTCTTTTCTGGTTCACCTTTTCTTTTCTGGTTTAGACTCAACACGCCACCTAGCTCCCTTGCCTTCTTCTCCCATGTTGCTCCCCTTTCCCTCAACCAAGCTGTCACTGCTCCAAGATCCTTTTCCCTCTGATTGAACCCAAAAACCCAGCCACCAAATCCATGCTTAGCACTTCTCCCCCTAACCGAACCCAAAAAGCTTGAAGAAGTCAAAGTCGCCGATATCTAGCAAAGCTGCCAACGATGTCAAAGTCAAAAACTGCCAAATCTTTCATCTTTCTCTTCCGATCTACCTCCGTGGGTTTTGGTGAAGTTTTGGCAGTGGGTTTTGCTGATGTTTGCTTCTTCTTTTTTTTCTTGGTAGTGGTGGGTTTGATGAGTGTGGGTGTGATTGGGTTTGTGACTAATGTGGTGGTTGTGGTGGTGGTGGTGGTGGAGGTGGTGATTGATATTGGTGGTGGTGGTGCGTTTGATAAGTGTGGGTACGGTTGGATTTGTGACTAATGTGGTGGTGGTGATGGTGGGGGTTGCCATGGTCGGAGTTGGGTCTATGGTGGCGTGGGTCAGGGGGGCGACGATGTGAGAGGTCTGAAAGTTGAGAGATTGTGAGAGTTCTGAGAAGAAAAAAAAAAAAGAAAGGAAAAAATAATATTTTAATCTGGTTGGAGGAATATATATATATATATATATATATATATATTTAGCTCTAAGCTACAGTGCACATCTATCTAACCTGTTCACCGATCAACAACTAGCCAGGCTTGACCCACTAGGCTCATGGGTCCTTACCTCCATGTGACATACACATGAATACATAAGCATATTTTATGGTTATGTGTATGTTATGTTCTTCATACACATATGACTTGAACTTTGTGTCATTTCTTTATTCCATTATCACTTCTCAAATATATAACCAAATGAGCTCCAAAACGTTGTGGAACAACCTAAATTAGTAATCTTCCTTCTAGTGCACACTTTACTTGATCACTAGAATATAAAGTTGTCTAAAATGTATTGAAAATATGACTCCTCTTATAGCCTTCCTCATGCTTCATGGTTTTCATCTCCAAAAATTCAAGTTGATTTACAAATAATAATTTTAAATCCATAGGTAAAAGAGGATTGAAAACTTTTGTGTTGGTTCTAAATTTAGGAATTAAGACTCAATTAAAATTTTATTACATTTTATCAATGCTTTTGATATTGTTCTCTTAGTTTTTTTTTTTTTTTTTTTTTTTTTTTTTTCCACCATAGAAATATACTCATAAGCATTAACTTGAGTTTCTTCTTATCTAAATAAAGTTGATTATTAATATATTCCATTTCAATAAATTCTACAAATTTTTGTAAATTAAATTTGTGATTATGCTACAAGGTAAGTCAGAAGAAGTTTTGGAAGTTGTGTATACTTATATTCCTGAAAATATGGAGAATGATCACCCTCATGCTTTTACAAACATCGATTTCAAAAAAGGCCTCCTTGCTAGTGTCAACATCAATTTTACACATATTAGGAGTAGTAAGTATCACTTATAATATCAAACAATTGTGCTTAATACTATGCTTATGTTATGCACATATTATGCTTTTCATGCACTCATGAGTTGAACTTAATGTTCTTTTTTCAGTCCATTAACTCTTAAAAAATTTGATTGGGCAAGTTGCATAAAATTTTTAGGGTAAGTTACCAGTTTAGCCCCTATCCTGTTGACTGATCAACAACTAGCTAGGCCTAACCCACTAGGCCTAACCCACTAGGCTCATGGGTCGGGCTAGCCTAGCCCATTGTCGATCCTTACCTCCGTGTGACATACACACAAATACATAAGCAAATTTTATGGTTATGTGTATGTTGTGTTCTTCATACACATATGACTTGAACTTTGTGTCATTTCTTTAATCCATTATTGCTTCTCAAATATATAACCAAATGAACTTCAAAAAGTTGTGAAAAAACCTAAACTAGTACTCTTCCTTTTAGTGCACACTTTACTTGATCACTAGAATATAAAGCTGTCCAAAATGTATTGAAAATATGATTCCTTTTATAGCCTTCCTCATGTTTCATGCTTTTTATCTCCAAAAATTCAAGTTGATCTAAGAATAATAATTTTAAAACCATAAGTAAAAGAGGATTGCAAACATTTGCGTTGGTTTTAAATTTAGGAATTAAGACTCAATTAAACTTTTATTGCTTTTTATCAATGCTTTTGATATTGCTCTCTTAGTTTTTTTCCACTACAAAAATATACTCATAAGCATTAACTTGAGTTTCTTCTTATTTCAATAAAGTTGATTATTAATTTATTTCATTTCAATAAATTCTACAAATTTTTTGAAATGAATTTGTGATTATGTTGCAAGGTAAGCCATAAGAAGCTATGGAAGTTATGTATACTTATATTCCTAAAAAAATGGAGAATGATCACTTCCATGCTTTCACAAACATGGATTTCAAAAAAGGCATCCTAATTAGTGTCATCATTAATTTTACACATATATTAGGAGTGGGAGGTATCACTTATAATAGCAAACTATTATGCATAATATTATGCTTATGTTATGCACATGTTATGCTTTTCATACACTCATGAGTTGAATTTAATGTCATTTTTTCAATCCCTTAACTTTTATCAAATTTTTTTGGGCAAGTTGTACAAAGGGTAAGTTACCCATATAGCCATTAACATGTTGACCGGTCAACAACTAACTAGGCTTGACCCACTAGCCTCGTGAGCTGGCCTAGCCTAGCCCATTGCTGATCCTTACTTCTGTGTGACATACACACAAATACATAAGTAAATTTTATGGTTATGTGTATATTATGTTTTTTATTCTCATATGACTTGAACTTCGCATCATTTCTTTAATCCATTATTGCTTCCCAAATATATAACCAAATGAGCTTCAAAAAGTTGTGAAACAACCTAAACTAGTACTCTTTTTTCTAGTGCGCTCTTTACTTGATCACTCTAATATAAAGCTATCCAAAATGTATTGAAAATATGATTCCTCTTATAACCTTCCTCATGCTTCATAGTTTTCATTTCCAAAAGTTCAAGTTGATCTAAGAATAATAATTTTAAAACCATAGGTAAAAGGGGATTGCAAACTTTTGTGCTGGTTTTTAATATAGGAATTCAGACTTAATTAGATTCACATATGATGATTATAGAGGACACAACCTTTATCTCTTTCTATAGAATCCAACCAGTTGTAGCACTACTTGTATTCAATATGTAACAACCTAAACTGAAATGATTTGCGACACTAAGTATACTAATACTCCTCTGAGTGCACACCTCACTTGATCATTAGATTACAAAGACATCTAAAATGTCTAGATCCCAATATAAGCTTCCTCCGGTTTTGCAAAATCTAATTTTGAAAGTTTAAGTTTGTATCGCTGTTCGCAATAGCTAAAACCTTTCATTACTCGAGAATTTTTATTTTAACAAAAGGAAAAAAAAAAAAGGCATAAATGCACTTTTAGTCTTTACATTTTGACTTTTTTCCATTTTAGTCCCTACATTTTATTTTTATCACTTTTAGTCCCTAAACAAATTAATGGCCTTCATTTAAGTCCTTAAAGCACCATTTCGTCACCAAACTAACGGTGAAACTGACGAATGAATAAAATAATAATTTTTTTCCATGTTGGACAATAAAATAATTTTTTTTTCCGTCACCAAGTATGTGTTGTCTCTTTTCTTCGTGTTTTTGCTAGCCTTTGCATCGAGGTGTTGTCCATCTTGCCCGATGTCAAGCCTATAAGCACGAATCCCATGCTGGGCGCCTTGACTCAAACCATCATATATACTTGTCGCATGGGTTTTGCTTACTTAGTCATGCTCTCTGTCATGTCCTTCAACCTTGGAATCTTCATAGCTTCCCTGGCTTCCATGTCTAACAAGTACCCAAAATATACAAAAGCATAAACCAAATTATTCACCAACAAACACATCGCAGTATTTCCAATCCTCATAAAATCCTATACCTAGAAAACAACACACACACACAGAGTGAACAAAAAATAGGGAACTGTAGGGAAAACATATAGTTCATTTGCTAATTGCTAAGATCCAATGTTTTGTAGAAAATGATGGTAATTGTGATAGAGTTAACTATGGAACAATGCCCATTGTTTTGTAGATAGTAATAACCTTATATATGTATAATTAATGCAGCAGAATTTTTATTAGAAGAAATTTGCAACATAAATTTTATTTGATGCAGCAAGTTTTATTTGTATTACTGAGTTTTATTTAATGCAGCAGAACTTTTTCAATGCAGCAAGTTTTATCTGCAGCATAAATTTTAGCAGCAGAAATTTCTGCAGCTGTTGCATTTATCCGCAGCAGAAAGTTAATGCAGCAGAAATTTTATTTGATGTAGCAGAATTTTTTCAATGCAGCAGGTTTTATTTGTATTACTGAGTTTTTTTTAATGCAGCAGAACTTTTCAATGCAGCAGGTTTTATCTGTAGTGGAAATTTCTGCAGCTGTTGTATTTATCTGCAGAAGAAATTTTAGCAGCTGTTTTTCTATTAACACATCACAATTTTAATGCCTACCCACAAACTATGAAAATCCACATATTACTTAAGCATGAGTTTGAACTTTGAAACCATTACCCCAAGTCTGCTCTGAATTATGCAGTAGCAGGGGGTAGGGGTATTGGCTAATTGTTTCTACTTTAACACAAGTCTATAATGGCCTTTTCATTTTGCTGTCAATTTTATTTTTTATTTTTTATTCTCATTATGTTTTGGTATATATATATACCAATTATGAGTGTGTTCTCCAGTATAAGTATTTTCTTACCTAGTGAGGTTGGGACCTAATACAGTCCCTAGTTTATAAAAACAACTGGTATGTGAGTGAGTGGATCCTAGCAATTAGCAAATGAACTATATGTTTTCCCTATAGTTCCCTATTTTTTCTTCACTCTGTGTGTGTGTGTGTGTTGTTTTCCAGTTATAGGATTTTATGAGGATTGGAAATATTGGGATGTGCTTGTTGGTGAATAATTTGGTTTATGCTTTTGTATATTTCGGGTACCTGTTAGAAATGGAAGCCAGGGCGGCTATGAAGATTCCAAGGTTGAAGGACATGACAGAGAGCATGACTAAGTAAGAAAAACCCATGCAACAAGTATATATGATGGTTTGAGGCAAGGCACCTAGAATGGGATTCGTGCTTGTAGGCTTGACATTGGGCAAGATGGACAACACCTCGATTGCAAAGGCTAGCAAAAACATGAAGAAAAGAGACAACACGTACTTGGTGACGGAAAAAAATTATTATTTTATTGTCCAACGTGGAAAAAAAATTATTATTTTATACATCCGCCAGTTCCTCGTTAGTTTGGTGACGGAATGGTGCTCTAAGGACTTAAATGAAGAGCGTTAATTGGTTTAGGGACTAAAAGTGATAAAAATAAAATGTAGGGACTAAAATGGAAAAAAGTCAAAATGTAGGGGACTAAAAGTGTATTTACGCCGAAAAAAAAGAAAGACAATAGGGTGATTCTAAAAATACTCCGAACTAAATCATTTTAGTTTTCTTTAGATATAGTTATAAAGGCCTATTTTTAAGTGCAACAAAGTGATGCTAAGGCCCTAGCATCCTTGTTCACTTTCATAAAAATATTTAGATGAATATCAAGTGATGAACTTCAAAAAAATTTATTTACTTATCACATGAAAATAAGTTTCATCAAGAGGCACATGTATACACGTATATTTATATAGCCCCCTTGACACACACATATAAACAATCATATAGTATGGTTATGTTTTTCATACGCACATGAGTTACTTTTATGTCATTTTATCAGTCCATTACTGTTGCACAAATTGTTTTGGGCAAATTGTAAAACCTTTTAGGGTAAATTGCAAATTACACTCCAAAATTTCAAAATTTTGATTTTACACCCTAAAGTTTGGTTCCGTTAGCAATTCACCCTCTCCGTTAGTTTCTATTGTTATGTGACACATCATCGCACTGATGTGTTTTGGTTCTGCCAAATTAGCCCTAAATTACATCATTTTGCCCAAAGGTGAAAACACAAAACTCAAGCTTAATTATAAGACACCTTTTTAGCCAAAGCTACCAAACTCAAAAATAAAAGACAAAACCCCACGGTTACCTATCAATATCAAGTTTCTGGAGGCATGCCAAAATTTGTAAATAAAAAATTTTATGCTTCAAAATCAAACAAATGAAACAATTTCACAAATGTATTTTTGTATTGATGAATGAGTAAGTACTATTCTCTGATATTAAATTATATTTGAATAGAATAATTTTCTAATTTGATCTCCTTGAAAATATTTGATTCAAATACAAATTAGTGAACTTCTATGAATTTTGCTTCAATTTGATCGGGAAAATGGATTGAAAACTCTTTGCAATGGAATTGCAATGAATTTTCAGCTGTGTACTTGTTAGAAATTCTTCATTTTTTGTGTTTTTTGAAATTTCTTTGGGGATTTTCAAGGCTTGAATTCATAGAGTTTTACTAATTTGTAGTCCCTTGAAATTTATGGAGGCTTTTAAGTTTGATTCTAGTGAACTTTGAGATCTAGGTGGATGATTTGAATAATTTGTCTTTAAATTTTCTTCACATTCAAAGATTAAAGCTCTTCGAGGTTTTGGAGCTTGATTCTAGTAGAGGTTCGAAACTTCTGAGCGTGTGTGTTCTCCTACAAGATTGAGGAGATCCTCTATTTATAGGAATCTTAAGAAGGTTTAATGACACATGATTGACTCTGATTGGTGACATGTGCTATAATTTAAATGGAGGAATTTTTAAGTCTTATTCTCCAAGGGATACATGACATTATTTGATTAGCCAAATATCTTAATTTAAAATAACACTTACAGTCACTTTAAATTAAATATTAACACATGTCAATGTGTGATAAGTTTTTGAATATTTTTTGCAATTTATTTTCAATGATACTCGGGAAACTCCTATTGGTCTCTGGATTATAAAAGTGGGACTCACTAAGTAGCACATGGCAGTAGGGCTAGCCCCAGACATTTTGGGGCCTAACTCCTAAGGCGACAATTAAAATTGGTCTTTTTTTATGCATTAATTAAATTAATATTTATTTAATATTTTTATATTATAATATATTTCATTTAAAATATATTTTTCTTGCCTTTTGAGATGCAAACTGACTAATTACATTTTTGTATACAAGTTCTTCTAATATATCTTTTTCAATAATATAGCTAATTTGCTTAATTTTTCTTGGGACTTTGTTGATCTTAGATATGATAATATAACTATTTTAAAGTTCATAATCAAGATTTTTGTATTGCAAAATTGAACATCAATATGGTTATTTTCACTGTTATCTTGCAATTGTATCATTTCATTATCTTCATACTCTTTTTGGTAAATTTCTTGTTCATTTGTGATATTTTCATCTAAATTTGTGCTGTATTTTGTTTATTACTTACAACAAATTTATTCATTGATCATTTTGAGACTCAATTAATTTTTCTATTTTTTATTTTTTAAAGTTTTCATATCTAGATGCATTTTTGCTAGTAGACATTTCTAATAAAAAAAAATTTACAAATAAAAGAAAAACTGTCAATAATATATTGTGGGGCCAGAGAACTTGTGACCCTGGACCACTTTACGTTAGGGCCCAAGGCCCAAGCCGAGGAGGGACACTGCCGAGGACATACAACGAAAGTCCAAATGGCCTAGAGATATAGTCGAGGATGATTCTGTCCTCGGCATCCTAAAGCGCTCCTGGAAGAAAGGGCAAGTACGGTATAGGAACAGTTCATGGAAAAGCTAAACACCTCTACATTGATGGGGAAAGGACCTCTAAACAGTGTGGCGACAAAGGACAAGGGAAGGGCAACCATTATTGCGATAAAGTACTCTACGCCTGACAGAGAATACTTTTCAGCTTTTACAACCACCCCCAACCACTTTGGGTATGGGCTGATAGGACAAGTATCAGCCCTAAAAAGTTGAACCTACACGTGGACGTTGGAGGGAGGAGAAAGGCTAGTATAAAAGGAGAAAGGAGCAGTCCAGAAAAGTGGCTGAGAAAAAGGCCAAAAACCAGAGCCACCTAGGCCGTGCCGAGGAGAAAGTCTTCTTAGGCAAGCACGGTTCACCTTTGTGCGATTACTATGAACACCATGACTAACAACCGTCCGGTGATCAAGGCCTAGCCTTTCAGCCCACTCTTTACAAATTTTATTGTTTGGGCCTTTAACATACGAACCCAATACCAGTTTGGGATCGTTACAAATTGAGTCCTTACATATATTTATATAACTTGAATAAAGGTAATTTCCAAACTTAAAGAAATAGAACCTAATATATAAAAAGTACTATTGCAGCTTCACCGAACAATAAGTATCTAGCAATCTCAACCTACATAAAAAATGACATATTCATTATATTATTTAATGAATTAAAACTAATAAAAATAATATATATTTATTCTAAATATCCATTTTGGTACTATAATGTGTACAAGAAAAAAAATTGTGGTACAATGTGTGGTATTCTTCGCTCACACATGTATAATGTTTTATTTTTTATTTTTCTTTAGTATTATTATTTCATTTTGTTGTTTGCTTTTAGGGTTGATTTTTTTTTTTTTTTTGCTTTAGTCTTAGTGTAGTCCGTGAGTACTAATACACAACAAAATGCAAGATTTGGTAAAAGTGTAAAACACATCCTATAACAAAAAATATTAATAAAATGCAAGATTATAATAAAATAATATAAAATAAAAAAAACCAAAACGCCACGGCCCAAAAATAGAACCCAGCCCACAGCCACAAGTCTTTGAGTTTTAAAAGCAATCAATATCATTGGTCATCACTCAGCAGCCACAACAACCCACAAGTTCCACCCACTGATCCACGAGATTTATAATATTTGAAATAAAAAAACCCACACATCAGAGAGAGATACCTCAGCCGTGAGTGTGAGAAGTAAATGATAGACTAGATCGGAGGAAAAGTGGAGCCGCCAACAAAAGAGATTTAACTTTTTAGAGTAGTGACCACTGACTAGTGAAGAGGAAGAATGAGGAGCAAAAATTGCAAAGAGAGAGAGAGAGAGAGAGAAACGGTATGGGTAAAATTTTGGGATTTGGGATTTTTTGTGTGTATTTATTTGTGATTGTTTTGTGAGTAATTTTCTTAGAACGGATTTGCATCTTATTTGGTTGTAAATTTTGGTTTGTCTAAGGTTAAAAGTGTTATTTTTGGGACAATTAATTTTGTTTAGACCAAAGATTTTTGGTCTTGTTTTTGGGGTTTAATCAGGAACCATTTTTTTTTTGGCTAACACCTCTTTTTTTCCAAAATTTTGGAGCCCCCTTTCCACTTGAGGGCCTTAGGCAATGGTCTAACTGGCCAAGTGAAAGGGCTGGCAAAGTGTAATTTTTGCATGGGATGTGGGTGTTAGAGGTGTGGTCTTTGAATGTGACTCCCGAATTGTTGTTGATGCAGTAAATGATCTATTGGTAATATTATAGACGGCATTTGGCAAAAGTTGCAGGACTTCCGTAGGACCAAAGTTTCTCATATTTGTCGACAGGATAATCGCCTTGCTTATATTTTAGCTCAATATGCTTCTCATATCGTTGGTTTTATCATTTGGATAGAGGAAATTCCTTATATAATTGAGTCTGTTGTGACTCAAGATGTATTGTTTTTATTATCTAAGTTATGGTCTTCTTATCAATAAAAAGATTGTGTTAAGGCTAGGATTTTGCATGGATATGACGTTGGTTCATTATTTATTTATTTATTTTTATAGGTTTTTTGTTTGTTTGTTTCATTGTTGTGTCGTTGAATGTTTTATTTCTTTAAATTGTACGCGGTTACTTTATATAAAATAATAATAATAATAATAATAATAATAATAATAATAATATAAAAAAATTGTATGTGGGCCGTGGTAGCCTAATTATACTGGCTATTAAACATTAGGAGACTAGTTTTTAGGACAAGGAAATGTGGGTGTTCTGGATGTTATTTTTGAGAGTGACTCCAAAATTGTTTGTGATGCAGTAACTGGATGTAGTGAACCACCATCAACAATAAGCACTCTAATTGAGGGGATTAGACTAAAATTGCAAGACTTCCAGAGGGCAAGGGTATCACATGTTTTTTGACAGGGTAATCGCTCTACTCATTTATTGGCACAATATGTTAGACATATTGTTGGTTATGTAAGTTGGATAGAGGAAGCTCCTTATATGGTTGAGTCTACTACGACTCATGATTAGGGGTGGCAATTCATGTTCACGGATCGGGTTCGTGTCGTGTTAAGCCATGAGTATTCGGCTATATAGGTTGACCCAAACCCGACCTGTTTAGTAAACGTGTCAGGAATCCTCAACCCGAACATGACTTGTTTATTAAACAGGTCGACCCGACTTGACATGTTTAACTCATTTAATTAACAAGCCATGTAAAGGTCAATACAAATTACCTATTTAACAATCTATTTGATTAATAGATCATACCAAACCTATATAATTTTTATCAATTCCGATATATCTTTAAAATACAATTATAACTATAAATATAGTAATAAACATATAAAACAAACCATTAATGAAGCAATAATATCAAAATAAATAATAACTTTACAAGATAAATGGGTCAAATGGGTTAGACAAGTTCGCATGTTGAACACGAACACGACCCGTTTATTAAATGAGTTAGCCGTGTCAACCTGAATATGACCCGAACCCATTTAGCCTCAACCCATGACCTTATTTATAAATGGGTTAATTGTGTTGGGTTCGCGGGTTGTGCCAGATTTTGCCACCCTAACTCATGATGTAATGTTGTTAACTTTGTCTTAATAAAAGTTACAGTCTTCTTATCAAATATATATATATATATATATATATAGCTCTTAAACTAATACTGACAGTGGTAGATTAAAAGCATTGTCTTTTTTTTTTTTTTTGAGAAAGAGTTTCAACCTATGGCGTCCGCTCCTAATGATAACTCTTTATCATCAGGCTAAGACACCAATCAGTTTTTGGTGTAAGCCGGGATTGAACTCTAGATCTCTTATACAACCATCAGAGACTTTACCAGTTGAGCTAACTGGAACCCACAAAAGCATTATCTTTTAATTTCACCATTTGTGAGATTTTTTTTTAGGGCAAAGTTTAGTTACAAACTTAGTTATAGTCTAAGGCTAAAACTTATATTAAGATAATTAACATTATTACATATTTTGAAAATCTAATCATTGGATTGTATGTTTTTTATGCTCTTAACACACGGGTTAAATTTTGTGTCAATCGGATGTTATTTACTATATGATCCATAAACTTATTTTTTATGCATAATGTTATACTACAAAAACTTACAAATTAAACAATTGATTGATGACTAGTTGTTAATTTCTAATTTTCTAAAAATTTTATTCTTTTTTTATATTTTGTCTTTTATATTGTATTTAGGATTAAAGTAATGAATGTTTTGTTAGAATATACCTAAACTCATGAGACGTATACTTTCATTTTTGGTTTAATATATTTTATCAATTTAATAAAATTGATAGTTAGCCTGCATAATCTTTCATTATAGTAAAATTAAATGACAATTCTATTTAAATCTCTAGATTTGGAGGGATGAACACCTACAGCAAACTACCCTGACAGAGTGACACTTAGTATTGGCAGACCCAAATTAAATAATTTTCTTAATCATGGTACTCACATCATCTCAATGCAAAAAAGATTTCCAGAATCCCATTTTAATTCTCATTACAAGCTGAAAACCTTACGTAACTGTAGTTCTAGGAGCAAATTAAATTCATTTTACCCCTCTCAAATGAATAATAAGTCCAACCATTTTTCGCAAGTTGACCAATTTGTACTAGTTCTCATTTGGATCTACAACTGATTTTTTTTTTTAATCTTTCACTAACAATTTGTCATATCAACAAATGTCAAATATTGTGCCTATAGTGTATAGGCTTTATCCTCATTTATTGTATTGTGCTCTTGAAACACTAAATAATTACTCCAAAACTTTTTTACAGTACAAAGTTGACTATAAACTTAGTTGTAGCATAAAACTACAATTTCATTTAATATCTTTATATTGGATGTGAGTTTTGATAGATTCATCATTAAATTACATTTTCTTCTTATATCCTTTAAGTCAACAAAATTTCCAAAAGATCCAAGATTAATAACTTTATCATCAAGTTTTTGTAGTTTAAAATTATTTATAAAAAATAAGCTTATGGATGGAATAGTAAATAATATCATATTAAGTACAAAATTTGACTTGTGCATTAAAAATGTAAAGAACATGTAATCCAATAGTTAGATTTTAAAAATATGTAGCTATGTTAATTTTTGTAGAGAGAATTATATAATCTTAGACTACAACCAAGTTTGTAGGTTTTTTTTTTTTTTTTAATGAAGCCAGAACCAACCAATTTTCATTAATTTAGAGAACTAGCATCCAAATACAAGGCATCCACCATAGGTGGAGGATCCTCCTCCAACCAAACAATGTCATCATCAATTAATCTAGCGAATCTAGCCAAAGCATGAGCGACACTATTAGCATTGCGCCTAACACAAATAGTCGAAATGGATCTAAAGCCTGCAGCCAAGCACCAAATATCATCATAAATTAATCCAAGCCGTGAAAGATTCGGTTGAGCCTGGGAAACCGTCTACATCACCAATGCCCTATCACCTTCCAAAATTATCTCCATGAAGCCAGCATCTATTGCAAACTCGAGGGCTTTATAACATGCCATCACTTCCACATCGTCACTATCCCTTACAGCACCGCCCTTCGTAGCAAGAGCAGCCATTACTTCGCCCTTTTCATTCCTAATCATAGCCCCATAGCCCGAAGCAACTCCCTCATCAAAGCAAGCGCCATCAAAATTCAATTTGAATAAATTTCCCTGCGGAAGCTGCCATGTCTGTTGTGGTGGAAACTGAATTGGAGCTGGCACACTCAACAGATCTTGTGCTTCCATATACTCCCTTAAATAATCCAATGCTCGCTGAGACGACCTTGAAGGATGCTGGAATGCACCCCTATGCATGGCTGTATTCCGCTGATTCCATATCTGGCAACAAGTGACCCAAAACATATCCCATTCCTCACCTGAAAGCTTCGGCATTAAACCTGCAACTAATTATAGAAAATCAACCTGCGCAGTACTTGATTTTTGAAGTTGACTTAAACTCCCAGCCCAAACATCCTGTGTCGTCCCACAGCCCCACAACACATGCAAAACTAATTCAACCTCATTCTAACAGAAACAACATCGTGCCTCCTCTACTACCCTTCTGCATGCCAGATTTTCTTGTGTAGGCAAAATGTTAAGACATGCTCACCATGAAAATTTTTTAATCTTGTTAGGAACGTTGGCCTTCCAAATATGTGACCAAAGTGCCCCATTCGTTCTTTGCATCGATGTCTCCCCAAAATTGCTCTCTTCCATCCATAACTGCTTTGCAACATAATACCCGAACTTCACTATATAATTGCCCTTTTTTGCCATCACATCTTGAACCACCCACCTGCTCAAAGGAACTTGGAGAATAGCTTCTGCATCAAACGGATGGAACATGGCAGTGATACGTTCTTTGTCCCATTGGTGATTCGGCCAATCAATTAAATTTGAGACCCTCCACTCCCAAATCTCCTTCTCCAGTTGAAAAAGAATTTTTTTTGTTGGTTGATTAGGCAGCCAGCAATCCTTTAAAACCCGAATGGAAGCCCATTACCCACTCTCCAATAACATCCTTTCTTCATAAGTGGTTGAGCCGCAATCAAACTCTTCCATACATAGGAACTATTTTGACAATCCTTCACCTCAAGTAAATCACACCTTGGAAAATATTTTTCTTTGAAACAACTATACAAAAGAGAGTTTTTATCCTGCAATAACCTCCAACCTTGCTTTGCTAGCATGGCTAAATTAAATGATCGTATATCTCTGAAACCCATTCCACCCTTTTTCTTTAATAGTGTTAAAAACTCCAATTTTTCCAGTGTATTTTCCTCTTCTCCCCAATTTGTCCCCACCAAAATCTAGCACACATAGCGTCCAACTCATCATATAATTTCCCAGGTAGCTGAAAAACCCCCATTGTATACGTGGGAATGGATTGAGCCACTGCTTTATAAGAACCTCCTTGCTAGCCTAAGATAACAACTTCCCCTTCCAATCTTGCATCTTTTTCCAAACCCGTTCCTTAATGAAAGCAAAAGTATCATATGTCATTCTTCCTATCAAAGTAGGCAGCCGCAGGTAAGCAACAAACTTCTCCACTTCCTTTACCTTTAGTTTGTCAATTATCCATGTTTTATGTTCCATATACACATTACTACTGAAATAGGTAGAAGACTTCTCCAAATTTATGCATTGGCCCAAAGCTTCAACATATAGCTGTAGAGTATCAGAAACAACCTGTACTTCATTTTTATTAGCTTGACAAAAAAATCAAAGAATCATCAGCAAAAAGCAGATTAGTTACAGATGGGGCACTTCTACATACTGCCGCTTCGTGCAACCTCCCTTCAAATTTGGCTTTAGGAAGGAGCGACGTAAAGCCTTCAGCACATATTAGAAACAAGTAAGGGGACAAAGGATCACCTTGTTGTATACCCCTAGTAGGAATGATATTCCTATACGCTTTGCCATTAATTCAGACTGAAAAAGAGGGTGTAGAGACACAGCTCATAACCCTGTCCACCAAAACCTTTGGAAACCCCAGTTTAATCATCATGCCTTTAAGAAAGCCTCATTCCACCTTATCATAGGCCTTACTGACATCCAATTTAAGAGCTAAGGCCCCCTTCTTCCCCTTTTTTCTAATATGCATGGCATGCAAAGTCTCATAAGCTACTAACGCATTATCAATAATAAGGCGTCCAGGTACAAAAGCATTTTGAGTAAGAGAAATTAACTGTGGCAATATCAACTTTAACCTATTCGCCAAGACTTTTGAAATAATTTTATGGGATAATTACAGTAAACCCACCTGAGGTTAGGCCCGTTTACACTATGCTTACCCGTGGTTCAAAACTTATCACTTTGCCCACCTGAGGTGCCTTCCATTAGGGATCTGTTACCTACCTCTCCGTTTGCCATTAGAAAAACACATTTTTAAAGAAAAACAAACATAACAAAGATCAAAAAGTTAGGACTTTTTATTGCTTAAGAACTTCTTTGAGAACAAAACACAGGAATAGCACAGATCAAATGCTATTCCTGATTAAAAGTGATATCATTGAGCATTTGTTTTTTTATTTTTGTTTTTTTTTTATAGATCTCTCCAACTTTTATTCAAACCAAACCAAACCCAAAAAAAAAAAAAATTCCAAATCCCAGAAAACACAAGCCACAAATCCAGAAAAAAATCATATCTCGCCGACGCGATCGCGATCAACGTCGCGATCTCGCCGGCGCGATCAACGTCGCGATCTCGCCGGCGCGATCTTGCGAAGGCGAGATCGCGATCGACGTCGTGATCTCGCCTTCGCGAGATTGCGCCGGATCGAGATCGCGATCGACGGCGCGATCTCGCGTTTTTCGCAAGATCGCGACATCGCGATCTTGCCTTCGCGAGATCGCTCCGGATCGAGATCGCGATCGATGGCGCGATCTCGCGAAGGCGAGATCGCGCCGTCGCGAGATCACGATGTCGCGAGATCACGACGTCGATCGCGATCTCGCCTTCGCGAGATCGCGACGTTGATCGCGATCGCGCCGGCAAGATCGCAACGTTGATCGCGATCTCGCCTTTGCGAGATCGCGCCGGCGAGATATGATTTTTTTCTGGATTTGTGGCTTGTGTTTTCTAGGATTTGGAATCTTTTTTTTTTTTGGGTTTGGTTTGGTTTGAATAAAAGTTGGAGAGATCTATAAAAAAAAACAAAAATAAAAAAACAAATGCTCAATGATATCACTTTTAATCAGGAATAGCATTTGATCTGTGCTATTCCTGTGTTTTGTTCTCAAAGAAGTTCTTAAGTAATAAAAAGTCCTAACTTTTTTATCTTTGTTATGTTTGTTTTTCTTTAAAAATGTGTTTTTCTAACGGCAAACGGAGAGGTGGGTAACAGATCCCTAACGGAAGGTACCTCAGGTGGGCAAAGTGATAAGTTTTGAACCACGGGTAGGCATAGTGTAAACGGGCCTAACCTCAGGTGGGTTTACTGTAATTATCCCTAATTTTATATATCACATTACATAGACTAATAGGTCTAAAATTTGCCATTTTTTCTGGTTTCCTTACTTTGGGAATCAAAACAATATAAGTATAATTAATGTCAGACACCATATGACCAGTATGGAAAAAATCTAACACAACATTAGTCACCTCATTACCGACAATATGCCAAAATTTTTGATAAAAAAGTGCATTCATAACATCGGGTCCAAGAGCCTTTGTTGGTCCCATCTAGAACAACGCTGCTTTCAATTCTTCACTGCTATATAGTCAGGACAACACCTCCAACATATCATTAGTTATTTTTCTGTTAACTGTGTTAAGGCATTCCTCCATTCCTTCGATGCCACCTCCGCCACTTCATCCACTTCCTCCACCCATACCCCATTAGCATTCTTAATTCCCTCAAGGAAATTCCTTCGCCTTCATTGGGAAGCCTTGGAATGAAAAAATTTAGTATTTCTATCCCCATACTTTAACCATGACACTCGGGATCTCTGACGCCAAAAAATCTCTTGCTTAAGCAATAAATCATCCAACTGTTTACTCACTTCAAGAAATTTACTTCTGCTATCTTCGGTCATCTCCTCTGCATTCAGCACTTCCAATTTCTTTTGTAATCTTTTAATTTCCTCTATTTTAGGTTTAGTCTTTAAAGAACCCCACGCATTCAAATCAGCCCCACAGCCTTGGATTTGGTCCATAACACCCCTCAAACCTGGACTGCCATGCCCACCTTTTGTCCATGCCTCATGCACAACTTCCTCACAATCATCCCGTAACAACCAACTCTCCTCAAACTTAAAACCACCAACCCCCCTTCCCCTAAGCCGCCTATCATTCATAGTTCTCAACAGAATAGGAATATGATCAGAAGCATGGCTGAACAAGTGAGAAACTGAACTGGCAAGGAACTTTTCAATCCAATCTTTGTTAGCAACAACTCTATCCAATCATTGTTTTGTGTGGGTTGATCCTGGCCGCTGGTTTGTCCAAGTAAATTTATGCTCAGTAAAACCCAAATCTGTCAATTCACAATTCTCCAAAGCAACTCTGAAATCCTTCATCTGATTATGGTAAGGTGCATTGACACTTTGTTTTTCCGATGTGTGAAGTATGGCATTGAAATCCTCAATACAACACCATGGAACCTCAACAAAAGACTTTAAATGAGATAAAAGTACCCACGACTTCCGCTTTTCATTTGCCTCTGGCCATCCATAAAACCCTATGAGATACCACACAAAACCATCCTTCTCCACAACCTTAGCCAAAATATGGTTATTAGTAAAATTAATAACATCTAAAGTCACCTCCTCCTTTCAAAGCAAAGCCAACCCTCCACCCAAATTAGGCTTTTTCACTATTAATTTATTTTTAAAAGGTACATCATCACAATGCTTCTCAAATCCACTTTGATCCAACCTTGTTTTCATTAAGAAACATACATCGAGAGCTTGTTCTCTCACTAATTTGTGAAGGCTTTGAACTGTTCAAAGGTTTCCAAGCCCTTAGCAGTTCCAACTTAAAAGCCTCATTGCTCTTGGCAAGGGTGTTGCAACACCCCTACTGTTTCAAACATGGTTAAGTCCTCACAAACCTTCCCTTTTTTTCTCGATATTCTTGTCTACCTTTGCCTCCCCATCAACTACCATAGCCAGGTTGTTTCTTTTTCCCAAAATGGATTTAGCCCCCTCTTTTAATACTCCCACAGGCCCAACATCCATTCGGACTAGTCTGGTCCATGTAGAGGGCTTTTTAATGTTATTCAGCCCAACTCCAGCATCACTAATTTGCACGTGCTCTTCATGTATTGTTGGTGCCACCTCAAACCTCTCATGTAAGCATGGTTTCTGCCTTCCCAAAATTAAGGAACCCGAATCTCCACGTCCCTTATCCACGTCTCCACTCCTTTGATTCTCGACTATGTTCCCGTTGCTAGCCCAATCTTTTCCCACAATTCCGGTAGCACCCCCCACGCCCTCCATAACCATTTTGGTATGTTTTCTCCCTTCCCCACCACAGCTAGCTCCCACCTCCGCCATATTTTGTGAAGCGGACTGGCCCTTACTAACACCTTTCTTTCCCTCATGCTCATCATCCTTCATAACTTCCCTCCTCTGTGGTGATCTTGTTCTACCCAATGAAGCCTTTAGCCAATCTCCATAATCGCATTCAACTTCAGTCCCAAATTTTGTTTTGCTAAAATACTGAGCACAAAACTGTAGTTCATGCCCAAGTAGTCCACAGTAATGGCACAATATAGGCAATCGCTTGTACTTAAGATTCACCCAATATTTTTTCACATTCGAACCTGCTAAGAAAGCCCCATTGTGTATCTCTTTTTCTAGCAGAATAGCCACCTTAACCCGCATAAAAAAATTCTACCTATCATTGTTATGCCGTCTCTCGACCTCCAACACCCTCCCTAATCGGTTCCCCACCTCCTTCGCTTCCCAGGCAAATCTCATCTCGAAAGGCGCCCCCCCATATTTGTATCTATAGAGCTATTGAATCAAACTTAACATTCGTCGCCGTCATCCCCGACTTCCATCTTGTTAATAGTAGCGCTTGATTATCAAAACTCCATAGACCTCCAATATAAACTCTGTTCAACTCAAATTCAGATCTGAACTTAAACTGAAACAAGTTTGACCCTACTTCAACAACTTGCACACCATCCTCCAGTCCCTAAGCTTTTTTGAGTTTCACTAGAGCTACTCTTTTATTAAAAGGTTTGCAAGTTAAAAACTTCACTCAAAGCACAACTTTCTAATTCTTCTTGTTGACCTTCATTAGATATGTTAATTATCTCTTCTTCTTCCAAGGTTAACTTCATCTTCTCTAGGATTTGTGAAACATCGTCTGCTATGTTTGTGGACTCCACGGCAAAAGAAAGCAACGGCAAAAAGAAAGCAAAAAAGCAGCCCCGTAGGAAACCCTAGGGAGAGAATTCTCGTGGAAAACGAGAGAGAGAAACTCCTACAAAATAGGAAAGGTATGGTCTCAACCAAGTTTGTAGTTAAACTTTATTATTATTATTATTATTATTATTATTAATAACAAGAAATGTTATATCCGCAACAAATGCTAAGTGGCAGGTTGTTAAGAGTTGTTAATAGTAGGTAAAAAAGTAATTTTAATTATAAGTTTATTTTTTGAAAACAATTGTAAGTTTAATTTAGAACCAATAACAATTTACCATATATGATTTAGTACGAAAATGTTGTATAAGCAGCCCTTCTCATAAATAATTAGTCCCAAACCAATTGTATGCCCAAATCCAAAAGCTGACTTGGCAATAGTTGATTGCTCCTAAACTTACTAACTCTAAAGTCTAAACCAAAACACAACAAAAGCCAGTGCCAACGAGGTATGTTTCTATTCTTACTCTACCCATAAACATGTGAGAAATGAGAATCAGAGTCTCAATTGAATTGAATTCCTAAAGAAAAGAGTATAATAAGAAAAGAAAAACAAGAAACGAAAAGAATAGCTTGGTTTTGTGTTCGTGTTTGTTTAGTAATGGCTAGCGAATCCATAGTGGTGTTCGCGCAATTCCAAAGCGCGGTTGACGAGGGTTTCTGGCACCGCTTTTCTTCTCTCAAACTCAACAAGCTCGGCATCGACGACTCTCCCATTCCCGTCACTGGTTTTTACCACTTCTTCTTCTTCGCTCTTTATTCTTCTTTTCTTTTGCATCACCTAATTAGGATTCAGGTTTTGATTACTATTTTTTGTTTTTTTTTTGGGTAATAGTTTTGTATTTGTGAAGGTTTTAATGTCTCATCGGATCATAATTTGATCATATGAATTACTAACTAGTAGAAATAGTAATTCAATATTGTTTCTTATTTGAATTAGTACCTTTGGTCATATGTATTGGTGTCCCATATGATGTTCTAATTGGTGCATTAGGTCACTTGGGTCGTTAAAACTTTGTTTTTTCGGGGGGAATTTATGTTATTAGATTCATTTGTGTGAATGTAGAATTCCCAAGTATTGAATGGTGCCTTATGAACAAGAATTCAGATTTTTTTAGTGTAACTAACCTTCCTGTTTGTGCAAAAAATATGAATCTTATGTCTCATAAACATTTGCTTAATGTGTTGTCTCAAATCATTATTAATTAAACTGGTAAAGTCTTTCATTGTCAAACAAGGGACCTGGGTTTGAATCCCGCTTACATAAAATAAAAACCCCCATTGATTTGTTGGCATAATGGTAAAGAGCAAGCATCTTGGAGCGGATACCTTAGGTTTCAAATTGTATAGTATCTATCAAAAAAAGTAAATATATTAGTGAGAAACTAACCCTTATTTGTTTTGTGATATTTTGTTGTAATCTGGGGTACAAACTGACCTTGTTTTGCAGGTTTTTATGCTCCTTGCTCACATCCTCAAGTATCAAATCATTTAACTCTACTAGCTGAGTCTTTGCCTTCTGAATCGAATGAGCAATCTTCAACAGCTGCCACAAGTGGTGGCAACAGAAACAGGTGCCCTGTCCCAGGCATTCTTTACAACACGAATACAATAGAAAGTTTCCATGCCCTTGATAAGAAGAGTTTGCTAAAGGCAGAAGCAAAAAAGGTGCTCCTTGTAATAGGTTTAGTTCCTTAATTTTATGTGCAATCAGTTTGTACTCTGTAGCTCAATTTCTAAGATAAGTGCCGATTAGCAATTATGGATGTAATTGTTGTGTAACTTTATTGAAAGTATAAGAATTCATTTTGACCAACTGTGTATGAAGATCTTACATAAAAATTTTCCATCTTGTTGATATTTAGATTTGGGATGACATTCATACTGGAAAAGCTGTGGAGGATAGTGCCGTACTTTCAAGGTTCCTTCTTATCTCATTTGCAGACTTGAAAAAATGGACGTTTCACTACTGGTTTGCTTTCCCTGCTCTGGTGCTTGATCCTCCAGCAACCTTGGTTGATTTAAGGCGAGCTTCACAGTATTTTAGCTTAGAAGAGGTGCTGAGACTGATAATTGTTGGAAACTATTTTAAAATGAGAAGCTAACTATTTTAATTAAATTACGTTGTTCATGTTTGATTGTTTTTGTAACATGCAGGCAAAATCTGTTTCAGCGGTTTGTAATGAGTGGCGAAAGTCAAGCTTAACAGCCGGTAGATATGCCTCCTCATTATTTTGAACTTCTTTTATTTATTTTTTTAAGGAAGATTATCTCTTATTTATGTTCCTGTTAATGTATGCTCAATTTGTCCGATGCAGATGTGCCCTTCTTTTTGGTCTGTATTGATCCAAATTCACTAGCTACGGTTAAGCATATAAAGGATTGGGAAACCTGCCAAAGTGATGGTAACAAGGTTTGTCTATGACTCCTCAAGTTATTTGGAATGCTTAATGGGATTTTGCTACTAGAAATAGCTTTATGTGGGATGTTTAATTGGTGTGATTTTCTTAAAGCTACTATTTTTGCTATTGGCAGTTGCTGTTCGGTTTTTATGACCCATGTCATCTTCCAAATAATCCTGGTTGGCCTCTTCGCAACTTTCTTGCACTTATTTCTGTGAGATGGAATCTCAAGTCAGTTCGCTTCTTGTGCTATAGAGAGAATCGTGGTTTCGCAGATTTGGAGTTGTCCCTTGTTGGTGAAGCCTTGATTACAGTTCCACAAGGTAGAGCGGCAAAAACTGGGTAACAGCTCTTTTCTGATTGATAGTTACTCTCCCTCCTTCTGCAGTTTGAATTTGTTCTGTTTACCTGACCTTTATAACTTATTGTTAGTAATGGTTTAGGATGGAGGGATCATCAATGTTTACCAAACGCAGTGGGGTGGGAACAAAACAAAGGGAGGCAAGTCTCTAGGTGTATTTGCCTTGCTAAATCCATGGATCCAACTAGGTATGGCTTCATTAGTATCACTCTATTGTCGATAATGGTATTGTTCGAATTGTTACTTAGCATTTTGAGACATTCTATCTTCAGGTTGGCCGTATCTGCAGCAGATTTGAACTTAAAACTAATGAGATGGCGTGCTTTGCCATCTCTGAATTTAAATGCCTTGTCATCTATGAAGTGTCTTCTACTAGGAGCAGGTACACTTGGATGTCAGGTTGCTCGCATGCTTATGGTAAGAGCTAAAATAATTTATGATTACCGTATCTGATTCTATCTATCGGGTGATAAAATAATATGCTTATTACAGGCTTGGGGTGTCCGGAAAATTACACTGGTTGACAATGGCCGGGTTGCTATGTCGAATCCATTGAGGCAGTCCCTATATACATTGGATGACTGCCTCAATGGTGGGGAATATAAAGCTACAGCAGCAGTCAAAAGTCTCGGTCGGATATTTCCAGCTGTGGTAACTGATTTTACCCTTTGATGGTTTCCTATAAAAGATGTTTATTTTTCAAACCATGCATATGTTCCATATTTCATTTTACAGGATGCAGAAGGTGTTGTGATGGCTATACCAATGCCTGGGCATCCTGTGCCTAGCCAAGAAGAGGATAATGTGCTTGAAGATTGTAGGCGCCTGCATGATTTGGTTGATTCTCATGATGCTGTTTTCTTGTTGACTGATACAAGGGAAAGCCGGTGGCTACCAACACTTCTTTGTGCCAATACTAACAAGGTCTGCTCTTGGTGTAATCGTTGTTATATTTGGCATTGCATTCTCCAATAAGCTTGGTTCACGTCTTGTTCAGGTTGATTTATTTGATCAACTGCAATAATAAGGTGTATTTATTTAGAAATCAAATTCCCTTGTTTGCAGATTACCATAACTGCAGCTCTAGGATTTGATAGCTTCTTGGTAATGCGCCATGGAGCTGGTCCTTTTAGCTCTAATGATGAAAGGCAGAGATTGGGCTGTTACTTCTGCAATGATGTGGTTGCACCAATTGATGTAATATTCTAGAAAACCTGAGATCTGATTTGTTTTTTATGTTTTATTTATAACAAGATCACCCATTAGTCCCATGCTCTTTTTGCAGTCAACTGCCAACCGCACTTTAGACCAGCAATGCACAGTTACACGACCAGGACTTGCTCCAATTGCTTCGGCCCTCGCTGTTGAACTTTTGGTGGGCATCCTGCATCACCCTCAGGGGTAAAGCCATGTGAACAGATCTTGATTATTTGTTACTTTTATGAGTTTTGAAATGATTTTTAGTTGACCTGGCATTTGGGTGTTCAACTGTACACATACAGGATATTTGCTGATGGTGAGCTTGCAAACTCCAGTAATAGTGGAAGCAGTGAGCAGCCTCTTGGTGTTTTACCCCACCAAATTCGAGGTTCCCTCTCTCAATTTTCTCAGATGACACTTGTGGGTCACTCCTCAAACAGTTGCACAGCTTGTTCCAGCACAGTAAGTTTTGCTTGCTCATTTGATTACTTCTTCCTAGCACCACTTTTACATCTACTTCCTCCACTTTCATCAGTAACTTCAATCATCCTGTACATGGGAGGTTTCTCGTATGTTCTTCACCTTGGAGGAAAGAGGAAAAGTTCTTTCTTTTATAACTTAGTAGACGTGTGAGATGAAAGTCTCATGCATGGTTTTGATTTGAATGAGAGAAAATAGATTCTACAATATACATGGTGGGTTTCTAGTTGAGATATTAATGAAAAGCCTGCAGTTTAGCTATTGAATCAAGTCAAAGTAAATGGTTGACAGAGAGAAAGAAATAAGAGAGAGAAATAGAGGGTAGGAAGTGGAAACCGATCCTTTCATATTCCATATCAGTTTAATCAGTATCCAGGTACATCATTGTATTTATAGAGGCTTACTATCAATGGTTTTTAAGTTGGGTGAGATTAGCTCACATGCTGAAGAGATTAACCCATGTGCTGAATAAAGTAAGCTACCTAGCAGATGCTTAACTGAGTCTAACTTGTTAACAGACTAATCATCAATAACAAACAAGTTGTTACAACCAGAAGTAGTTGCACAGACAGTTTCAAATGAAAAACGGTTACATGAGCTGTTAAGCAGTTTGACTGGTATCCTTATCCCCCTGCAAACGAAAGGGCACAGAAGGGACCATGAGTTCGTCTTCAACAATTCGAAACACTCAGAACCGAGCTCATTAGTAAAGAGATTCGCAACCGGATTAGAGGTGGCAATGAATTTGAAAACTAAATCTTTGCAAACCATACACTCTCGAGTGAAATGGAAGTCAACCTCAATATGTTTCGTTCAAGCATTAAATGTGGTGACGCAGGGCAATCGCCAAAACGTTTGCACACTAGATCCAAGGTGCAGTATGGAGAAAAATGCCTAAATTCATGAAGAACCATGCAAAGCCAAGATACCTCCACAGCCGTATTAGCAAGGGAATGGTATTCAGCCTTGGTGGAGTGCCGATTGAATGGATCACCAACCCAGTTGGCATAAGCAAAGATGGAAAGATGGAGAGAGCCAGGTTTGAAGTGAATACCATGACAAAGAGTACCCTTGAGATACCAAAGGATTCTCATAGCAGTGATAAGAGGAAGACCAGTTGGAGCTTGCATAAATTGGAAAAATTGATTCACAGCAAGGTAGAGATCAGAAAGTGTAAACTCTAGATACTACAATGTTCCCACCATGCTCTGATAGGGAGAAGGATCAGAAAGTAGAGTATCATCAAGAGTCTTGCAAGATATCAAACATATTATGACGATTCAAGGTGTTTGAATCATACTTTTCTTGATGAACGAAAATACCCAAAGGAGAGGACTCAATTTGTAGACCCAGAAAATAGGTTGAGAGGTTTAAATCCTTAAGTTCGAAAATGGACCCCAACTGATGATTTAAACTTGTAATGAAGTATCATTGCCTGTAAGAATGATGTTCTCCACGTGGAGAAGAAAGAGAGTAATGGAGTGATCATTTCAATGGATTAATAAAGATGAGTTAGCAGTAGAGGCATGCAACCTAAGGGTTTTTAGGTGAGAAGTAAACCTCTTAAACCAAGCTCAAGGTGCTTGTTTGAGATCATATATGGACTTATGAGGTTTACACACATGATGGTGATTCTCAAGATCAATGAATTTATGAGGTTGGACCATATAGATCTTTTCCTTTAGATATTCATGCAAAAAGGCATTCTTAAAATCCAATTGACGAATAGACCATTGAAATTGGACAACAATGGATAAGATAATGCAAATAGTAGCAGGTTTGATAACTTTTTTCATTTTTCATTTTTAGCTAGGTAAATAGGGGGAGGGGGGCTGGTGGGGTTTGAACCCCATTGCCCAGGTACCACAAGAGGTACTTGGACCACTGGGGTATCCATCGAAATCCAGTAGCAGGTTTTATAATTGGGTTGAATGTTTCAACAAAGTCCAAGCCAGGTTGTTGATGATAGTCTTTGGCTACTAATTGAGCCTTAAAATGAGCAATGCTGCCATCCGGATGCCGTTTTAATTTGTATATCCACTTGCATCCAACAATTTTTCTTGGATGGCAGAGGAACTAAGGACCAAGTACCTTGTTTCTGTAAGGCTATAAATTCAACCTCCATTATCTGATGACACTGAAATCTTAGAAGCAATAGCATAATAAGGAGGCTCAGTTCTCAAATTGTCAATAGTGGATGAGTGAAAGCATTTCTTTTTAAAATGCCCTACTGAAAAACATGTTTGCATAAGGTGTGTAGGTAATGGAGGTGGAGCAGGATAAGGAGATGATGGTACCAAATGCAGTGAGGAAGTTGATATCGAATTCAAGGAAGAAGAAGGAATGAAGTTGGTGGAGGGAACAAGGAAGTGGACTGAGAGCAAGGCATAGCAATCAAAGAGGACGGAGGAAGTGACTGAGAGGATGATGGAATTGGACCAAGTATAGAAGGAATAGACAGGGAAGAATAAGGGAGTTGAAACCTAGTGTTGGATTATGATGAGGAGGAAGGTGGAGGAGAAGTAGAATCTAGATGAGTAAAAGGAAAAGAGGATTCATCAAATATAATGTCCTGAGAAACAAAAATTCTGTTAATAGGGAGGTCTGAAAACAGATGTCCTTTGGAATTAATGGTGTATCCAAGTAAAATACATTCCTTGATTTAATTTTCAAGCTTGTGTGTATTGTGAGGAGTGAGGATGAAGAAGAGGATAACAAGAACACCCAAATCTTAAAAGAGGTGTAACCTGGTGGGGTCCCCAAAAAAAAATTCCCATGGGGAATCAAGAAGATGTCAGTGATGACAGCATAAGATCAATATGAAAAAGGGATATTTGCTTGAGACATCAAGTTAAGAGAGGTTTCAATTATATGTCCATGTTTATGCTCAACAATTCCATTTTGTTTGGGAGTATGTGGACATGTAATTTGATGGGTAATCCAAGAGAAGAACATAGGCTTTGAAACTCATTACTAATATTCACTACCACCGTCTGAATGTAAAAATGAATTTTGGTTGATGATAAGTTTCTGTAATGGCTTTAGATTTAAGTTTGATAGAGAATAACCAAGTACAGAAGGTAAAATTATAAACAAAGATTACGTAATATCTTAACCATTAACGAAGGTGATAGGTGCAGGATACTAAACATCACTGTGAATTAATGGAAGAGGAAATGTGGATTTAAAACTAGAAGCATCAATTGGTAATTGAGTCATTTTACAACAATGTTTCTTGATGAAAAATTTTGAGCTACAGAATGCCAAGGAAATATTTCAAGAGCATGCTTGAGAATTCTATCATGTGGGTGGGCAAGACGATCATGCCAAACTTGATTATTGACTTTAGCACCAATGGAGGCAGGAGACAAGAAGGAAATAAAAAGCGAAGAGGATTTTTCACTCTTGCATTTGTTGATGAGTCTCCTCGTAGATTTGTCCTGAATAAAGAAAATATCAACATCAAATTAGAAAGAACGGTTGTTATCTCTGTATAACTTATGAATGGAGAAAATATTAGATACGATTATAGGGATCCCAAGAATGTTACAAAGTTAAAAGTGTGTGAGGGGGTTCTAAGTTGAGCATCACTGAGATGTGTAATGCTAAGTCCTTGACCATTACCAACTGAGACTACCTCCAAGCCTTTCTACTCATTATGGAGAGAATGTGATAAGTGGCACCAGTGTCACTGAGCCAAGATTGCTGCTCTGTAGTAAAGAATGCATGTGCAGCAAGTTTTTCTGGTGGCTTTCGGCCTTGAGAAGAGTTATCCATCCTATGATAACAATCTAGAGTAATGTGGCCTCAGATCTGACATGTTGTTGATATAAATTACTGCCAGAGAAGTTTTGATAGGAAGGTTGGGGATTGCTGCAATGAAAATCACTGTTAGAATTGTTATTAAAACCATGACCTCGACCTCGACCTCAACCTCTGTGGCTTGTTGATCTTCCACGCCCTCTATTGTTTGGTGAGTAAGAATATTGTGTTCCATTTGCACTGAAATTCTTGTTGCCATTTGAGGTTGCTGTCATGGCAATGAGATGAGGATGTTTCAGAGATTGTTCCTTTGAGAGTAATAAAGCATGAAGGTCTTCGAAAGCAAGGGGCTCATTTATGGTTCAAATAGCAGAACGGGAATAATTTGATGAGGCAGCCCCTTCAGCATGATATATTCTAATTCCTCATCATCTATGTGCACGGATGCTGCTGTCAATTTATCTCGGGCTTCCTAGATCCGTTGAAAGTAGGCAGTAATTGAATCATTCTCCTTCATATTGTATAGCTTGCCTTTTAGTTTGAGTATATGAGATCTAGAAGACACGTCGAACACCTTTTGAAGAGTTTCTCATGGACCCCAAGCAGTGTTTTTTCCAACAACCCATGTCAGAGCTGAGTAAGAAAGTGTAGAATATATAGCAATGAGAAGAGCTCGATCCTTAGCAATCCATTGCAGATATGCTGGATTCTCTTCTCCACCGTTGTCTTGTAAGTATTGCTAAGGACATTCAAAAGAACCATCCACAAAACCAAGCAAGGAGAATGCTTCAAGAATAGAGATCATCTGGTGTCTCCATAAGATATAATTGGAGTGATCTAGTTGTACTGGTCTGAGATTAGAAATATCTGAAAGAAGGAAAATAGGGCTTTGATTCAAAACGTTGCATTCTAGTATATACTTGGCAAAGTGTGGCTCTAATACCATGAAAACCTGTAGTTTAGCTATTGAAGCATGTCAAAGTAAATGGTTTGAGAGAGGGAGAGGGAGAGAGAGAGAGAGAGATAGAGGGAAGGAAGTAAGGGACTGAACCTTTCGTATTTCACATCAGCTGTACAGTATTTAGAGAGGCTTACAATCAATGGCTTTGCAGTTGGGTGAGATTAACGGACACGCTGATGAGATTAACCCATGTGCTGAATAAACTAAACTACTTCACAGATGCTTAATTGAGGATGGTTAATTTGTGCATTTTGTCTTATAACTTGCTTTTGCTCTTCTTGTTTTTATTTATTTATTTATTTAATGGTTTCTTTTCAATCCTTTGTTTTTATTAATATACATCACAACGAATTGTTCAGGTGGTATCAGAATATCGAGAAAGAGGAATGGAATTTACCATCCAAGCAATCAATCATCCTACCTATCTAGAGGATCTCACTGGACTAACTGAGTTGATGAAATCAGCCAGCTCCTTTAAACTTGACTGGGATGATGATGATGATGACGATTGTATTGAAATTTGAGGAATTCCTTAAGCTGAATTGCATTATTTTTCAATTAGTATCAGACTAGGTGCTTCACATGTGGAGCCTAACTTAAATCTCTGATTGATTTGTTCACTTTATTTAGGTTCACAACCATTAGGTCAAATATGTTTGTTTAACAGCTTTCCGACCATAATCCAGTAGATATTTATAGGCGTGCTATCATCTGGTCTCATCCTTGTCATCTACTGGTATGATAGACACTTTGACGATGTATTTAATATGTGTCAATAATATTATTCAAATATTATTGTTGTCCATTACCTGTCTCTTTTTGTATTCTTTCAATTATTATTATTATTTTGGTTTTGTTTCAATGGCAAAATTTTGTTCATTTAAAAGAGAATTACAAAATTAGGTTGAAATATCACTGACATTCAAAGCGTAATTACTATGGTCTTTTAGACAAAGGCTCGTCGATTTGATTTGTGCCATGCGAAAAGGTTGAAGGTTTATATCGCAAAACGCCAAAACCTTATAAATATATATAATATACATTTTATAAGGTACAAAAAAAGAGAGAAAAAAGGCAGATCCCACGTAGAAGAAAACAGCAGTGACACGAAATATTGAGAAAAATTCACTTAACACTGACTGACTGACCCACCAAAGAGGCAAACACCAAAACATTTTTATTTTTACAGCATTTCAATATATATTTAAAATTTATACAACACAAGAATTTTGTTTTGGAATCAAAGAATAAAAAAGAGGAAAGTTGAAAGAGTTTATGAAATAAATTTACATGGGTAAGCATCAAGCACCTTTCTCTCCGGCCTTCTTCTTTTCCTTCTTTTTTCTCTTTCTCTATCAATTCGCTCATGGCTTATTTATTATTATTATTATTTTTCTTTTTTGTTTCTTATCTCCAACCTTATCTCAATCCCTTGGATCCTGTGTTTGAGTTTATCAACAGAGGTAACTCTAACTATTCAAATCATAAATTGTCTCTCTCGTATTTGTTTTATGATTTACTCATAGCTGCTCTCTGTCAATTAGTGGATTAGTTGGTAAAGCAGACTCCTCTGCAGCGTTCTTCTTATCCCTCAAACGCATGTCCTGTTTTCGTGTCCATCAATAGAGTAGAGTTGGCTGACCAAAAAAGCTAACAAAGAGATAAGATCAAATAAAATAGGGGCAAAAGACCAAACGACCTATGCTCTCTAACTGTTCAAATTAAATTTTTTTAAGGATAGTGTAAACCTATCTACACACAATAAACAAACCAACCTAGCTCTCCTTTGTCCGTTGCTTGGCTGTAAATTTGTTAACACGAAATAACCAAGCAAGGTGATCGACAAAAGCACTATTCACAAGCTCATTCGCGCTTTTTATATAGGTAATAGATAATTAAAAAAACTGCCTCATTCCTTGTACAGTACTAAAACCCTAGAGCCTCCACTATCTTTCTTTCTTTTTTTTCTTTTTTCTTTTTTTTTTCCTCCTTTATCTATTGATTTTTGAATTTCAAACTTTGAGCTTTTGTTATAAACCAAAATTTTAAATACTTTGAATAATAAAGAAAAAAAATCTTTAATTCCACTTATTTTTTAAAAGCAATGAAGGCAATGAGACTTATATTGTATACAACTTTGTAGGTATATCATTTTACTCTTAACACTTTTAGATTGATTTAAAAAAAAAATTATTTTAAGGAATCAAAATTGGTGTCTAATTAGATAAACCTCTTACTTTGATTAAATTAGACTCGGTATGAAAGAATAAATTATAGTCTGAGTTTATATTAGATTTTGTATGACAATTGTAGTTGTTCACAACTATATATTTATTTTACTATTAATACAGATTAATATATTTAGGTTTTACTTTAGAGATTAAATTCTATAAGGACGTGATATAAAACTCATGTTTTATCTCTCCAATCCTAACATGCCACATTATTTTATCACATATTTAAGAATAAGCACAATCATGCCTAATCAATTCTAATACCCATATATAAATTCAACCAAATTGAGAATTTATTGAGATATTATTAAGTGTGGCAGGATAATTGAATTTTAAGTAAAATACTAATGTGGCAAACACTTATTGGATGGTGTAAAACATGGGTTTTACACCCCCATTATTTCCAAATTCGGACTCTTTACTTTATATTGCCTTTTATATGTGTCACCCGAACTAAAATCTTGACCCCATCACTAGTGATATGTATAAAGACCATTAAATGCGGATAGACACTTCTTACTTTGAGTATGAACTATAGTGCAAGGGGTTTTTACCCCTCCCAACCCCTCTACTTACTTTGTGAATCAGAGATTTTTAAAAGATCAGTGAGGAGTGATCATAGCATGGATTAGGTTCTTAAATATTTTGATGCTTGTCTTGGTAAAATAAAGTCGAGTTTGGGGTTGCTATGAACTTATCTGTTCATGAAGATCTGTGTCCTCAATTTTGCGTTAAAACAGTCCTGGAATTTGCATGAGAGGAAACATAAGTTATTTTGGCATCTGTTTTTTAAATTTAGATATATTTCTAGTATAAAGAAGTCAAACAACAAAGCACCAGTGGTCTAGTGGTAGAATAGTACCCTGCCACGGTACAGACCCGGGTTCGATTCCCGGCTGGTGCATTTATTTTTCTTTTTTCTCAGAAATGAGAAAGCTTTTTTATTATTATTATTATTTTCTGTTACAGAAATGAGAAAACTGTAAACCACATAGCTGGTCAATTAGCAATAATATACTTTTTTGGTCGCTAATCAGGACTGCGCTAGAAGTGATAGGATCTCAATTCTCATGGAATTAATCATAGGTAGAAAATACATAGTAAATGGGACCATCATTATTATGGGTCCGGTAGACCCCAGAAGGTTAACTTCAACTTTAAGCAAGACTTGCACATTTTTGTCTCCAAATCTAGTCATGAAGATCTGAAAGACTTGTGACTAAAGGTAATCCCTTGTTTAATCTGCAAATAGCTTTTTTAAAACAAAAAAACAAAGCCATTCAAGTTCAAAAAGCATCATGAATTCTGTTTTGCTATATGTTTATTGGGCAATGCAAACACAGCCCTTTGGTAAGTTTTAGTGGAACTTCTTAATTCCATTTTCCCATGTACTCTCACATAGAAAATTAAACTTCAGTTTGGCAGCTTTGAACAAGCCAGCAGCACTATTTGATTTGATCCCTGCCTAAATTTGTGTCTTGGACTACCTAGTTGGTGTATTTTACAAGTAATTGTAAAGTTTCTGGCAAGCCAAAAATGCTTCTATAATTCTGTCTCAATGGTTTTCAACCTAAAGAGGGCATCATAGCAACCATATGATAGTTTGACCACAAGGCAGGTGATTGTGTCAAATTTTCAGAAACAACATCAAAAAATTTGCTAAAACAAATCACGTAACTACTTTACTGTGTGTTTGACCATGACTTTTAAATTGTGTTCTAACATTTGGCCGAAGTTGGCAAGCCAGAGCTTGGCTACCAAAACACCAATTCAAACGTTTACTTTGCTCAATGACTTGAAAATTGGAAATGGAGTGGTCAACGATGAACTTGAATAACACTTCATTCCCGTGAAGCACGAAGTGAACTTGCTCCAAATTGTGATAACACAACTTAGCATGCATGTATAATATATTATAGAATTTCAAGGGAAGCTTCAAAAGGCAGAAAAAAGGAGCAGTATTTTTAAAAAGGGTAGGATTTGGAAGAGACTTAAAGTGCACCTCTAAAAAGTTGAGGTAGTGGGTTTTGCAAAATTATGTGTGATAGGGTGAAAGAGTCTAAAAATCCATCATACTAACATGGTCATTGGGGTAATGTCACCCTATCAAATGCTCTATCCTTTGGCAGTGCACTTGTTAGTTGTTGAAATTGACAATTTGTTATCATCTGACTGCTACTTCCACCTCTGCTTATACATTAGTGGAGTGTCCATATTTTTTTTAGTTACATTCTTTTCACTATCCGCACCTTATTGCAATTATGCCTGCCGATAGGCACATTACTAATGCCTCAATTTGATATGGTTGGCTAGTCTAGGCACTATCACTGCCAATGAAAAGATTTTGCCAGTTCTAAGGCATGATCATTTAATGAGTTAGAGCACCACACACGTCGGTTTGGAAATTGCTTATTTTCAATAGCTTATTTATATAAATGAGACAAAAAGTTAAAAACTAGCTTATTTTCAAAAAATAGTTAGATTATTTAAAATAAAGCTGATACAAAAAATAATGTGAGACCCACAAATAGTAGATTATTTAAGCAAAAAACCTAGCTTATAATTTCTTGCCAAACGCACTCTTCCACCCATTTTTTGAATATGACACTGATATCTAGTTCTCACCTCTTGAAGGCAGTTCAATTTATAGTTATTCAGATCTTCAGAAGGTAATAGTAACATGTAAAACCCTCTTTCATTAACATGCTTGTACATGATCATGTATCATTATCAAATCAATTACCAGTAAAAATAGAAGTGAATTGTTGTGTCATGTTTGTTCATTCTTCGACGGGGAAAAAAACAAAACTACAATCAATCATGATTTGTAAGTGATGCCCTGATGGGTCGCTTTACCAAATTACCATACCAACATTTAGAAAAGAATAGGAAAAATGGAGAAAAAGCTGCTGCTTGTTGAGGCTTGGCAAATGTTAACTTGAGCTTAAGCTTATGTGTACTTCTAGATAAATCTTGACTAGAATAAAGTCTTCAAATAAAAAGGAACAAATTTCAAAACCATTTAAGATCTTTTAAAATTCTTAAAGTAACTTTCTTTATTATGAAATTTCTAAAATTTCTATTTATTCATTTTGAATGAGTGGATTAAATTTTATAACTTATTAACATTTAAAAGAAAACATAGACTATCACAATTTTGGTTTATAACCAAATTATTATTGATATAATAAAATTCAATCTACTAATTTTAAAATAAATAGATAGACAAGATTTTAGGAATTTCACAGTGGATTCTACAAACTCTAAAGGATGATAATTCATTTAAAAACATTTGTGAGATGGTTTGATAAAAAAAAAAATGATTTGGATCTCATGCAAAAATTACACGGTGCAATTATCAAGTAATTGTAAAAGTTAAAAAAAAATTATGATACAAAGGCTGAGAATAAAAGTAACTTTTTAATTTTTAACTACATCCTAGCCATTACAAAGGAAAAAAAATTATTAACCAAGTTTTTTTTTTTTTTTTTTAATGAATAAGGAATTAACCAAGTTGTTATCACTACAGAATTTTGACATGTGAGAAGAAGATAAGATGAATCTAAAAGAGTCACTATCAAAGTGTAAGGATGATGGTGGTGGTACACATCATTCAAGCACCATTCCTTTTGTATTTTTTTTGGGCTTCAACAAGTCTAGGTTTATTACGATGCGTTTGTATAAACTAGTGGAAAACTGTATTTTAAGTTTAAAATCAGTGTTTGTATAAAAGTTATGAGGAGTTATGATTGCCAAATAAAATTTTGAGTTTTAAAAATGCTTTTTTTTTTATGCTCTTAAAATGCTTAACCGAATTAACCGTTAGCCATAAACCGTTTCTCTCTTGTTGTAGTAAACTATTTCACACGTGAAAAAATGTTATGGGATAGATAGAAGTATAGTGGTGTATGACGTGAAATTATAATAGCACAAAATCGAAAGGTCTAGTTAAAGAACTTCTCCCAAAACTCATACCCAAGATTTTTTATTTTTTTATATAGTGAAAGTTGGGTCAATAATGGTAATCTGGTTCACAAAGTGGTGCACTAATGAAAGACTCAATGTGCCGACTGCCGAGTAGATTCTTGACTAAAATGGTAGGCACGGCTACAATTTTAATCATATTGTTAATCCAATTTTTTGTGAATCAAATTTTATTTCATATGTGTGTGTGTGGGGCAAGTCTTATCTATGTGCAAATGGAGCATGTAGGATGCTAAAACTTTGTTCAATTATTTTCATTCAGATTCACGTTGGCGGCTCTTAAAGGCAACACACAATCAACCACATGGACTATTAAAGATGTGACGGTTTTTTTAATTTTGTTCTTTCTTTCTTTCTTTTGTATAAATGAATTTGGCCTAAAATTTGAATAATTCCTTCAAGTCAATGAGCCATTAAGTCAAGAACCAGTAGCACGCAGCCTTTCCGTATTAATAGTAAGCCAATTATATGCAAAACCTAGATACTAATTAAATTCTTTTTTTTTTTTTTTTTTTGTTGAGAAGAATTAAATTCAAATTTTTGATTGTATTGACCAAGTACAAAAAATATAATATTATCTTTTTTAAAGATAATTTAAGTTCAATAAAATTATATATTTGACTTTAATTGGGAAATTTAATGTATTGCACATGAGTTATTGTATCTAAAATTTACCCATCATATATATTTTTTTTTTTTTTTTTTTTTTTTTTTTTTTTTTTTTTTTTTTTTGAGTTCACTGGCATATATAATATAGAATAATATGACCATAAAAAATTAAAATTGCTGGGGTGGTATTTTATGACTGGTGCACAATAAATATTGGGGCAATAAAACAATGTGTGAGTGATGTTACATGAATCATAACTTGACATTATCTAATAATCATGTATCAAATATCAATTTCATGTAAAAGAAAAGAAATATTTTAAAAATATTATCAAATTTATTATATTATCATACCAATATGTATGGTATGTCGTGCAAATTTAACTATATTTAAATAATTATGATAAATAATTTAAATAAATATTTTATTTTACTTTAAACTTATTGAAAATTTCACTAATAGAATTTTGATTGGAGAAGAATTTTAAATATTTAAAACCTAGATGATTGAGTTTTACCTAAATTAACTATACTAATAATTGATAAGATAAATAATTTTAATTGCAATATAATTTTTAACTTCTTAAAACTTAGCTAAAAGAGTTTTAGATAAATTAAACTATCCTCTCAATTAATAAGATAAAATAATTTTATAATTAATAAGAGAGTAGTCACTTTTCACTAAGAAAAGATAGCTACTTGGCGTAACCTAACTTCTAGAATTCAACTTTTATTCTATAGTTAAATGATATGATTTTATCAATCTATGTTATGTTTGTAAATTTCTTTATGTTGTTAGGCTATTAACAACTATATTAATTTCCTTATGAAGAAAGAAAAAGGTCATGTTAACAGGTACTCTTAAAACATTTGTTAATAAACCATTTTAGGATAATTTTGATACTACTTTTATGGGAAATATGAAAAACTGTAAGAAAAAAAATCAATTACTTTTTCTTTACAATAAAAAATTTCAAAAAAAAAAAAAATCATAAACCAATGTTTTATGGCATCTGTTAACTTTTCCCTAAACAAAACAACTACATTAATTCCAAGATCTAGAACAATAATGAATTTCACAAGTACATAAAAACATAACTGAATAAATTTGGAACTGACCTAGATCCATTGTTGGATTTTTCACAAGATACAGTCTTTGGTTAAGGAAACTTAATTTCTTAATAGGATATCTTTCTCTCTCTTCAACCCTTCTTTTTAAATTTAGTTAGTGTGATGGAAAATAGAATATCTTGTATGGATAGAGATGACTAGTTTCCTTGTACAACTTAATTTCCACTTACCCATCAAAGTAGAAGTTATTTTAGAAACCGCTCCTCTTTTGATCAATTAGATAAATACACTTAAAGATATGCAATTACATCCTTATTAAACCTTTAACTAATCCCATGTATGTTATCAATATTAGGAGTGTACATAGGTGTGATGGAAAATAGAATATCTTGTATGGATAGAGATGACTAGTTTCCTTGTACAACTTAATTTCCACTTACCCATCAAAGTAGAAGTTACTTTAGAAACCGCTTCTCTTTTGATCAATTAGATAAATACACTTAAGGATATGAAATTACATCCTTATTAAACCTTTAACTAATCCCATGTATGTTATCAATATTAGGAGTGTACATGGGTCATGTTGAAGAGTTTTTTCATCCTAAGACAATAAGGTCAGGTTGAGAAATTCCAAACACAAATTAGGTTGGATTGGGTTGGGTTGGTGAGTTGTGCTTTCATGTTTTATACCTTACAAAAATTTGGACTTATATAAACTACTAGTGAAAATCCCTTGTGTTGAACAACTTTAGTCCTCAATTTTTTTAATATATATATCGAGAAACAATAACTAAATGAATTATTATTACATAATTTTAGAACTCATTTCTAGCTAAATGAATGATTATTATTATTATATAAAATGCATAATTTTGTATATTTTCCTTATATAATATCTCTAATTAAAATGTTCAATAATTTTTTTTAATTATAATTCCTTTTTTATTAATGAAGAGAGTGATTTGAACTCAAGCAATTAAATCTTTTCTAATACTTGCATAAATAAGGTTTTCCTAAAATAATTAACTCCAAACTTAAGATTAAAAAATCAATTGTATATGTACACTTAAAAGAAATCTCATTTTTAAGTCTTATTTTGATATTTAAATCATTTGTTTTAGTATTGATTTTATTCAAATGGTTAGCACCCTAACTCATACAACTTTAGTAATGTCTATAATTATATTGTTCTTCAGTCTTTAAGAACACGTATATTAATATTACACATGAAAAAATAATAAATTTAACATTTAAAACATTTGAAAACATTAAGCCAAAATCTTAGTTCATTAATGAAAAACAATCCAAATTTCTAAACTTAAAAAAAAAAAATGAAAAAAAAGTTAAGTAAAGATAGACTTACATAGGAATTTGGACCGATGGATCTAATTTAGCCAAATATTATCTATGATCTAAAAGGATATAGAAGGAGTTCTAACTGAAATTTAGTTTTAGACTTTCGAAGAAATATAGTCATGAAAAATTTCATAGCAACCTTAAATTATATGATCTAAAAGGACATGGGAGGAATTTCGCATACTAAAAAATTAACACAAAGCACAAAAAAAATTTTAAAATAGATAAATATTGATAAAGTCTTAACAATTAATAAGTAAAAATAACTTGAAATCATATTACACTACAGCACATGAAAGACATATTTTGAACTAGATTTTTAGTAGTGATAGTCAATTGAAAAAAATCAAAACACTTACAAACTAAAATAACCAAAACCTAAAACACACAAAATAGTTCAAAAGTTGAGAATTTTAAAAAAATAAATAAATAACTTGCCTAAGAGAAACTAAGAACTTAAATGGGTATCCCTTATTTTGCTTCTTTATAATAGATTTCCTTTGACATAATATTCATACATGAAAATTTAGAAACAAATAACAATAAGAAAGATGAATTTGTTATATAAAAACTATCATATACAACTTGAAAAAAAAATTAAATTAAATTAAAACAAAAATGTGGGGTGCAAGAAGGATTTTATGGAAAGACCATTGGTGAATATATATAAGTTTTGTAATTTTGATAATAGATTTTTAGTTGAAGTAGGATTTAAATTTCTGAAACCTAGATGATAAAGTTTTAGTTAAATTAAATTATAATTAAATCTTATCCCTTGAATCAAGGAAATATATCCTAACAATTAATAAAATAATTTTTAAAATACTTAATAAAACATAAGATGCAACTTGGGTTGGGGGGGGGGGGGGGGGGGGGGGGGGAACGTGGGGTGTTGTGTGAGTTTCCAGATTTCACTTAAGAATTTTTTTTTTTTTTTCTAGGTAAGGAAGTTAAAAAAAATTATAATATACTTTAGTTTGAACAGAATTTAAATGATAAAGTTTTATGCAAATTAAACTATCGTTAATTTTATCTCTTAATTTGAGAAAACATATTGTAACAATTAATAAAAATTATTTTAATAATTAATGAGAGTAGTTTTTATTAGGAAAAAATAGAGAGAGAGAGAGAGAGAGCATCATATAAATTTATCAACCCCCATGAATCTATGCAAAATGTAAATCTTTCTAATACAAATACATATGCATAAGTTGCAACTTGAAAAAAAAAAAAACAAATAAACAAAACAAAATGTGGGATGCAAGAGAGATTATATGGAAAGACCATTGCTGAATATATATGAGTTTTGAAATTTTGATAATAGATTTTTAGCTGGAAAGACCATGGTGCATGTTTTGCTAATACACTTATTGTTATTTTATCTAAAGCAATTGATAAGAATAGATAAGTTGTTATCTCTATCAACCGAAAGTTAGATGCATGTTACATTTTTTTTTTTTTAAACACTTATTGTTATTTTGTCTAAAGAAATTGATAAGAACAAATAGGTTATTGTCTCTATCAACTGAAAGTTAGATGTATGTTATATGTTTTGTTAAAACACTTATTGTTGCTTTATATGCATGTCACATGTTTTGTTAAAATTGTTATTTTAACTAAAAGGCATGTTTCATGTTTAGTTAAAACACTTATTGTTACATTATTTAAAGAAATTGATAATGTAACAATAAGTGTAGATGCATGTTGCATGTTTTGTTAAAAAACTTATTGTTATTTTATCTAAAAAATTGATAAGAACCAATAAGTTGTTATCTCTATCTAAAAAATTGTTTTTATCCAAAATATTACTGGATTCAAGTTACACCTAGTATAACTCTAAGTAATGTTATACCATCCAATAACTTGTTATAAAATTCATATTTTGAAAATCCCACCATTGAATTGTATGTTTTTAACATTCATGCCAATTTTCGTGCCAATTGGATGTTATTTACTATTCGATCTATTAACTCATTTTTTATGTATTATTTTAAACTACAAAAACTTAAATTTAAACAATTGATTAATAACATAGCTATTAATCTTTGATTACTTTAAAATTTTGCAAGTATAGAGAATATACGAAAATAATATAATTTAATGGTGGATTTGATATATATATATATATATATATAGGGTTGGGTTCAAGTTACACCTGGTGTAACTTTAAGTAATGTTACGCCACTTAATATTTTTTAAATGAATGCGAATTTTGACAAATTCACCGTTAAATTACATTATCTTTGTATATTCTCCAACCTTATAAAATTTTAAGGTGATTAAAGATTAATAGTTATGTCATCAATCAATTGTTTAAATTCAAGTTTTTGTTGTTTAAAATAATGCATAAAAAATGAGTTTATGAATCGAATGATAAAATAAGTTGAAAAAACTATCAATCCAAGACTAAAAAGTAAAATGTCACTTTTTTTTTTTCTCTGTCCATGACCAAAGATCTGTGCTACATTATGCAACAGGGTTTGTAACTTAGCTATTCCATTTGAAATTAGCAAGATCGATTGAATGATTTCATTTCTTAGCTTATTATATTTGTGTGGTATAAACAATTTTAAGCGGATCATCATCATATATGAACGGTGATTTCACCCTTCTTGCTAAGAAATCTTGACAATCAATCACCATGCTTTCGAGAACGTGGTTGAGAATAGAAAAGGAAAAATCTATGATGCTATTTCGTGGTATGCATGCCACGTCTATAATCTGTAATCAATATGATGACAAAAAATCTATGATGCTTCGCGAGAAAATCAATGCTAATGCCCTTCATTCTCACTCACATGCCATAACTGTGGCTCACACCTAAACCAAGATTAATTCATCTTGATTTTAAATAAGTGGGATTACAAACGAATTCTTTGTGACATTATTTAATGAACATTTAATATTTTTGTCAATATTTTTTCTTACATTTAGAAATGAATATAATTATTTGTGTAGATTCATTTAATGTGTACACTTGGCTTGTAAAAGATAGTGGATGCATTTAGTACTTTTGTTTTGCCTTTTACTTTGGTGCAAATAGTTGATATTTTTGGTTCAATGATTTAGTTAAGCGAAATCTTTAAAACATTATTTTAGGAGAATTATGTGTTCTTTTTCTAATCATTTATTTAACAAATCAACTGCCTAATTATGTATTTGCCAACGTTGTTTTTGTGGGTGATTCCCAGTCTCTTTTGTCAGCTTTGCAACTTGATAAGGATATTTTGCATTTGGATGGGTTGTTAATTGAAGATGTTCATTTCTATTAATTGAAGATATTCATTTCTGTTCTAGACTGTTTAATCAATTATATTATTCTCATACTAAGAAAGAAGGTAATAAGATTACTCATAGTCTTGCTCGGTATGCTTTACATATCTCTGACTTTGTTGCGTGAATGGAGGATGTTCCACCACCAGTTATTTCTGACTTAGCCATCTTTATTTAATATAAGCATTTTTTTTTCTCAAAACAAAAACACAAAAAAAAAAAAAAAAACTGCCTAATTATGTGTTCTTTTCTAGTTATTTATCAAATAAGGTGAAAAATTAATGAATACTATTTTAAACAAGGATTTTATTAACTTAATTTCTTTAAATTCTTAGGGATTGTAACTTAATTTCAATCATGTAGCTGTTTTGGTCAGTGCAAAATAGACCATTTTATCTTTGGAAAAAGTTTACAAATGTCCTAAGAGTATTGGTTTAAGAACTAATTTTAAAAACTTTTTATGAGAAAAGAAAAATGTAACTAATTTTTTTTACAACTTTTTATATTTTCCATGAAAATTGTATTAAAACTTTCCTAAAATAGTTCATTAACAAATTCCCTAAAGGCGCCATTAATTAGACTCTTTATCTTTTTTAAAAGTTACAACATTTAAGAAATTATATTTAAATTTTTTCTAATTAATTTTTCCTAGTAATATTTTCCTGTTTCTAAAATTTGGAGCAAAGACAGAGTGCAATGACCAAAATTTAAAAATCATTGCGGGAGTGATACAATCTAATACTTCGAGAGGGAGTATAATGATGGGTTATTCCCTTTTCTCATATAATAATAAATATTTAATTATTAAATTCAAATCAATGTGATAAGAGAGAGTATATCTCGTTGCGTTACTTTAGTAGTTAATTATCTCGATAGTTTAAGCCATCGGATTATGAATGAGTTGAGCATGATTAATATATAAGCCCTACCTACACATTTTCTTAGTGCGTACTCACTATACATTACCGTACTAAAATTGCCTTTTTAAATCACAATTTCAAAGTAGAGTTTACAATAGTGAATGTGGACTAAGATTTTCTGTATTTTTATCTCAAATGGCCATTTCATAATATGGGGTATTATAAATATGGGCATAATGGGAATTTAAAGCTCATGATCCCTCACTTTGTCTTAAATATCCGTCACGGTCTGTGAGTTTACAATGGACAGCACTGTTCCTCTGCATGTGCTTTGTGCTTCCTCTCGTTTTTGCTCTCAAAGTCGTCTTCCTCCTTGTCCCACTCATCCCATATTCCCCTTTATTTTTTTGAAAGTCAGGCTCACAGAAAAACTTATACTATAAAGAAACAAAACCCACTAACTATTTCTCTCTCTCTTTTTCTCTTTTTCTTTCACTATGTGTCCCTCACAACCCCCAAACATGTCCAATTCTTCTTCTTCTTCTTCTCCTATTTGGTTATTGTCTTACATAAAGCTCCAGTTCTTTGGTCGAGTCCGAAGGTTCCTACGATCAAAGGCGGCTCGCAAGCGATACGGGTCGACCACAGATCGATTCGATATAGTGAGTATCAAAAGTAGTGTTGATGATGATGAAGACGTAGTAGTACAGCCAGTTATAGGAAGAGAGAAAAGTGAGGATGACTCGGCCGTGGTGCTACAGAGGTCGGTGAAGAAGCTTCACTTTGGGAGGTGGGAAGAGAAAGAAAAGGCGGCTATGGAGATTGAAAGGCTTGCAAGAGAAGATGGGAAGACTAGGAAGTTGATGGCGGAGCTGGAAGTTATACCTGTGTTGGTGGCTATGGTGGCTTCGGATGTGCCTAGTAGAAGGCTTGTTGGGATCACGGCTTTGATTGAGCTTGCTCGTGGAACTTACACGTAAGTTTTACTATTTCTTCATTTCTTTATTTATTTTTGAAGAAAGGTTTAGAGATATAATTTTTTTTCATAATTTTGATGGGATAGATCGTCTGTTGTTGAAAAAAAATCGTAAATTTATTATTTGTATTAAAATAATTGTAAATACTCACGGTCAATAATTGTGGCATAAGTTGCGTTCATAAGAAAATCAATTATTTTTATCGTTTTGTAGGATTAAATCCGTGGTTCCCTATTCTAGTTGTTCACATATATGTTTTTAGATTTCTTTTTTTTCTTTTTTTTTTTCCTATTGGTATGAATATATTATAGAAAGTTGGAAAAGGGTGCATCATGCATAACTTCCTCTTTGATATTTCAAGCATAATAATTGACCATACTATATATCATTCACCAGCTGCATGTATGCTTCTAATTAGTTGTGCAGTTAATCATCTTGATGCAAGTGGAATTCATCTTTGGAACAAAGAAAATTGAAGGCATGAATGGATTTTATTGAATAAGTTTTAAATTTCCTTCTTTTTATTTATTTATTTTTTCATGGAGTAATATTATAAATTTATGGAGTCAGCAATATTTGGTTTGGGTGGTTATAGGAATAGGAATGCGTCACGTGTAGGTCCAGTGGAAGATTTGCTTATATTCTTTTGTAACTTTTTTTATTTGCCAAAATAGATTAACTTCTAATCCTTTTTGTCTAGGTTTTAGCTTTGATTGGTTGTATAAGTTTGTTAGGACAGATGGGTGAATAAAAGATGGGACCCCTACATTTTGTTAGGTTAGGGACTAATTAGGAAGAGTATTTAGTGATTAAACATAAAAATAAGCTTTCCTTTATAACTCCTTATTTCATTCAAAATTTTTTTGCACAGTGAAAACATTTTAGTGTATATTAGCCTCATCACACGCGTGTGCAATGAGGGTTTTTTTTTTTTTTTTTTTTTTTTTTTGGAATTTTGGATTTTTTTTGAAGATATAAATTAGTAAAAGAATGTCATATTTTGTATGCATTTTAAGTAGAGTTAGAGATATATTTTTATTTTGTTGTCTTTTAAGTTTATTTTCCCATCAAATCTAAGGTTTAAGGGTATTTTTAAATCACATAAAAACCTAATTATATATATATATATATATATATATATATATATGAAACAAAGGTGAACCCACGTGGAAAGTATTTATATTTATCTTAATTTTTGGCGTTCTCCGTTTATTTTGATATTTTCCTAACAATGTTGACATTGTTGAGCTCAAGATGGAACCCTTATGGGCACCACCACTCTTTGACTCTTTGAGTAGTGATAATTCATAATTAATAGCCAGGGATTCACGATTCACTTCACGTGGTAGTTGGCATTGCTACCGGATGAGGACTTTTGGACCCTCTATAATTCCTAGTTTTTTTTCATAAATGTTGCAAAAAACAATGGGACATAAATGTTTCTAAAAAGGGCAATGATGAATGGGTCTTCATGCACTTCTCGATCTAGCTAGGCTGTTGCACTTATAAATATATATACTCACTACTTTAATAATGATAATATTAATTGTAAGTAGGAGAGATGGGCTCTCTGCTCCTTTTCATTTTACTATTTTTCATGCGAATCTGTGGCAATTGACATCTACATTCAAGGGTGGGATAATGGTTACCTAAAACCTTTTATGTAGAAGTATATATTTTTTTGACATGGATGTAGAAGTATATTGGTAGATAGTCTTTAGAAAAAAAAAAAAAAAAAAAAAAAAAAAAAAAAAAAAAAAAAAAAAACCTTGTATGTAGTAAAAATGGAACAAAATAAAGGGCTTTTTCGGCTTAACACATTTGAATCTAATAATTAGGGATTCAATTAATTTTTTTCTTTCTAAAATCTTTATTACTTGTTAAGGTGGTAAAATTTTCAAATAAGTATATCACTAACATTATTTTTATTATATATGCACAATTACAATAAAGCATGTCACTAATTATAAAATTGTTTGAAACATGCAGCCCATCGATCAAAGCATTGCTCCAACCATCATCCATATAACTAGGGCTTATGTGCTTTCTAACATGTGTTCATGCATTTCCTGAATTGTTTGAAATAGACCAAATCAGTAATTATAAAATTGTTTGAAATACATCAAAGCACCCGACCATCATCCATATAACTAGGGTTTTTGTGCTTTCTAACGTGTGTTCATGCATTTCCTGAATGACCCATTTTAATTACAAGAAAAAATATATATAAAAAATTTAAGATCATATAGAACATCTTGATCATGGATGGAATAAACCATTACTAGCATAGTATATGATGGGGGGTATCGTTAGCTTTAAAGAACCAAAATATAATTAAGCAAAATGTGCCCTTGAATCAGAGCGCCATAAGGTGCGCTGACTGTCCTCTAAGTTCCACAGCGGTAGGAAAATTAGGACAGGGAACAGTGTTTTATTGAAGCGACATATTTGCCTTTTAAAAATTAGAAAAATCAGAGTCTATGAGATTTAGCGTAGTGGTTCAGATTCCAATAATAATCTTTAGACAAATGAAAACTCCACTTTCCGACACAGATCTATTGACTTCATCCAGATTGGAATTCTTTAAATAATTTGGTTAGTTTTGATCAGAGAGATTTATTTAATGGGTACCCCTTGAATATTTTATAGGAAATTATGCAATCACAGGCCACCACTTGTTTTTTTTTTTTTAAGCTACCTTAACCTATTATTTTTGCTTGTTTTATTTAAATAACCAATTCAAGTTTCGAGGTCTTTAGATTCTCAAAAAAAAAAAAAAAAAGTTTCGAGGTCATTATTGACTCGAATTATGTGTCATTCTTATTTTCAACCTTGGTTAGATAAGAGTTGAAACATGTTGTGCTTCTGGTCCTAATCTTTCTTTGTCAATTTCTCTCTCTTTTTTTGTCCAATCAGGAACAAGGTGCTCATGGTGGAGGCAGGAATATTATCCAAACTACCAAAGAACATTAATATTATAGACGAATCAACGAGAAGTGAATTTGCTGAATTGCTCCTATCATTGTCTTCTCTAGCAAACAACCAATTCCCTTTTGCCTCATCAGAAATTCTCCCATTTCTCACAAGCATTCTAGAATCATCAAGTTCAAGTGTTGAAACTAAAGAGTTGTGTTTGGGTACTTTATACAACTTGTCCACAGTGTTAGACAGTGCAGGACCTCTAGTCTCTAATGGGGCGGTACAGACCCTCCTGATGCTCACCTCAATAAAAGAACTATCAGAGAAAGCCCTTGCAACACTTGGGCACTTGGTGGTGACCTTAATGGGAAAGAAGGCATTGGAAAATAGTCCAATGGTGCCACAAAGCTTGATAGAGACTTTGACATGGGAAGATAAACCCAAATGCCAAGAGTTATCAGCTTACATTTTAATGATTTTGGCCCATCAAAGCTCAGCCCAACGCCAAAAAATGGCTAAGTCAGGAATTGTGTCGGTACTACTTGAAGTGGCATTATTAGGTAGCCCTCTAGCCCAAAAGAGAGCACTAAAGCTATTGCAATGGTTTAAGGACGAGAGGCATGCAAAGATGGGCCCACATTCTGGCCCACAAACAGGAAGGATTACAATAGGTTCACCTATAAATCAAATGGAGGCTCAAGTAGGAAAGAAAATGATGAAGAATTTGGTGAAGCAAAGTTTACATAAGAATATGGAAATGATAACACGGCGTGCCAATGCTAGCGAGGACAGTTCTAAGCTCAAGACCCTTGTGATCAGCACAAGTTCTAAGAGCTTGCCATACTAAAGATTTACTAACATACTTCAATATTCAGGCTTCCATCGGGAGATAGCATGTGTTAGATTTGAGATTATACATGGGAAAGAGGGATGTTTTCCCACAGAGATGCATTCCTAGTGCAGTATGAATTGTGACATTTGTATATCATGGACAATAAAGATGAAAGTTTTCTTAAGATGGGAAAACAATGAATCTTCCCGGTAATACATTGGATTTGGTCACCCACAAGTTGTGGCTAAACTTGAATGTGTTACCAAGAGAAAAATTAACCAATTCCTTTTTTCAACAAATTGAATTTTTGGGACTAATAATGTTCCCTAGGATCATAAATCACAATTAAAATCTTACTCATATTCTTTTTTTGTTTTTGTTTTTGTTTTTGTTTTTGTGTTTTTTATTTTTTTATTTTTTTTTTATTGGTTTTGAGTTTGGGTCCCAAATAATATTACCACCACCAATATTATCAAATCCCAAATAGCAATCACACAAGAACATGAATATTTACATGGAAAATCATTTCTCCTTGAATAAAAAAACCATGAGACAAACTTCGAATCAATTTCACTATTCTCAAATTAATTACAATATCTCTTATGTATGTCTCACAACTAAAGAAAAACAAGCTCTCACATACACTCTCTTTGTGTCTCATGGCTAAAGAAAGAAACTTCATTGTTTTTCTTTACTCTCACACACACACAGTGCCGGCTGAATAGTGGAGCAAAAAATGAGGTTGCCTAAGGCCTCAAGTAAAAAAAAGGCCCCCAAATTTTAACCAATAGGGTTATTTATAATCAATAAATAAAATAATATTTTTTTACCAAATGAAAAACAAATAAAAAATAGAGAAAAATACAACGTCCACAATATTTTTTATAACACTTTTACAATCATGCTAAGTAGCAGGTTGTTACAACCTGTTATTGATGGCAAAAAAATAATTATAGTGATATTTTCAAAGAGAAAAAAAAGAAAAAAAAAAGAAAAAAAAGAGCAACTTAAAACCTAGGATTTGTTGTAAAAAAATATTGTGAATATTGTACTTCTAAAAAAAATAAGAATAATAATAAGAGTTTAGTTAGCAAACTTTTACTAGTTCTCATCTAAGTTCACCACTAACACCACTCTTTTACTTACTATTATCAATCTACCATATCAACAAGTATGAAAAATTTTGTCAAATTTTTTTTGTTTATAAAATTTCTAAAAAAAGAAAAAAAAATTACGTAGTTTATGTTAATTAGTAGTAATTTTGTATCTAAAACAAGATAATCAATTTTTGCCTTAGGCCCCCAAATACATCAAGCCGCCCCTGCACACACACTCTTTGTTTCACACTCTATATTCTCTCTCCCCATAGGGAGGACCCTTGACCCAAAGCTACCAAATTCTTTGTAATATTGTTTATTTATTAGACTTTTCATATTCCATCTTGGACTAGGAATACATTACTTTTTTAATAAGGAATAGACTTCCTTTGATACTAAAGAATATTCTTTTTCCTTATAAACAAAAGAAACCTTTATTAATTTTTTCTTTTTCAACTAAGTAACTTAATTGACTTTTTAAGCCTCAATTAGAATTTGAGGCAATTTCCCTACATTAAGGCGATACTCATGTTCTGTTATGCTCTACCCACAGGAAGAAGTTTATTTGAAATGCTTATTTATGAGCTTTTCCCTATCATTAGTTAAACTGAACATCTATGACTGACTTTTGGGTCAAATTTTACAACCAAAAAAGTCAAGAGTCAGTATGACTGACTCTCTTTTCCCCTTGTCCATCCGATAAAGAAGAAAGCCTTTTCTAAAGTGGCAGATCTCATCAACTACAATATTAATAATATTAATTACCTATTCTAACAACCCCACTCTTATTTCAATCAAATATTATGATCAACTCCATTGTTGTTGTTGTTTCCCATCTGTACTTATTTAAGGGTAATTAAACTCGAGCATTGGACCCCATAGCTCCAAAACTTCCAGGTTTCAACAGGGGGCAAAAACGAGTGATCCAGTATTGTTCTATCGTTTTTTATTTTTTTATTTTTGGGAGAAGATAGTACTGTTCTATAAATTAATAGCTTTTGTAAGGAAAGGCATCAAGTTAAAAAGTCGGAACTTTGATCTTTTGTGCTCAAAGATTTTTAAGAAAATAAAATTTACAAATATAAAATATTTACAAATCTAGATTGCTCATTCAAGTAAATTTAGAAAAATGTTTAATTAATAACCCAATAGTTATGGTGTTCTAAGTGGTGTTTAATGTATGTGATTTGAACCTACCTCCCTCCCCCTTATTATCTATCAAGTAAAAAGTGTTTCTAAATTTATGCATTTTTATGCTATGATTTATATATGTAAAATTCAACATGCAAAGGTTAAACTAAGATTACCCCATAACGTGTGGAACCCATGTTATTAAAATCTCAAATAAAGAGATAAGCGAAAGCCAAAAGAGAGCAATGGTAGAAGGCTAAAAGGGCTTTTAGTGTGACTTTGAGATGTGGAAGTCACGATTTGCTATGAAGGCAACTTTGGGTTGAAATTGTGATTTTGCTGCTTTATTTCCATTAATTAAGTCAACTCAGTCCAGCTATTTGTCGTTGGCAAGGACCACTATGGTGGTTCACAGTGATGGGTAAGTTACTTGATCTCAGTGATGGTGGCAAGGGTTTGTTAGTGGCTGCAGCAAGTACCACGGTGATTGCTTAGGAATTTAAGGTTTAGGTTATTGCATCGAAGTGACAGTAAAAGAAATCAAAGGCTTGGTTTTATTGGCTCTGATATCACCTTGAGTGTGAGGAGCAATGTGAAAGATATTGTGGTTTATTTAATAGCCCAAGAGGCTTAGAGTATATTGTAGGTCCAACTAGGGTTATCCTAGCTGCTATATATACCATGCTTAAGGTTCATTGTAATACATAATTGAGTATAGTAAAAAACGTAGCAACTAAAGGCTTGTGTTTTGGATGTATGTCATTTGGCCAAACCACACAATCTTTGTGTTCTTATTCTCTCACTTCTCTACTTCTCTACATCAATATATAGGAAATTGATTCTCAATTCTATGGAATGGTGAAGTTAAACACTTCATCAATATTCTAACACTCCCCCTTATACTATGCGCCCAAACTCTCCCTTAATAAGTGGATCCTAAAAATGAGATTTTTAACTTTTTAAATGAGAGGTAGGGTTGAGATAAAATTTGTACTCAGTATCACATGCTTTAATAGCATGTTAGAATCTCAAATAAATAAAGAAGCAAAAGCAAAAAAGAACAAGAAGTACGTGGTTTAACCTAATAGTCTACATTCATGAGAAAAAACCTAAATGACTACTTCTTTAATATTCCTAAATTGGGTTAAAAAATAAAATAAAATATAATAAAAATAATAAAAAACCTTAGTAGGGTATATATAGGAGCTACTTCAAACACTACATGGACTGAAAATATAATTAGTCCTCTTGAACCATAATATATTTAGCACAAACCACAATATCTTTTAACACATAATAAGTTTTCACATCTAATTGTTGGCGCATTAGAGACATGAAGTTGGTGAGCATTTGGCAACACCACTAGTTACCCATAAAACACCCAACTAGGACCTCTTCCCTAGTTATTGAATCTATGGAGGAAGCTACGATGGACTCTTTAATTGATGCTTCCACAAGACAATGGAACATGGACATGGTTGATGGCATTTTTGTACCTGGGGAGGTTGAAATTATTAAGAGAATTCCACTGGCTAGGTGTGCTTCAATGGATATAATTATTTGGCCCATGACTCTCAAGATGGGAAATATTCTTGTCAATCTAGATATATGTTTTTGACGGAAGAGACTGATGGCAATATGTTTATTGAGACCCCAAATCCTAACAAAGAAATTTGGAAGGGTATTTGGTCCTTAAGTGTCCCCAATTAAGTCAAGAATTTCATTTGGCAGGGCTTGTAGGAATTCTATGCCCACAAAAACTAATATGGTATGCCAAGCTATTCTTGATTGCCTACTCTGTGACTAATGCAAGGCAGCCTCCAAATCTACTCTGCATGCTTTTTGGGTGTAAAAATCGCATTTTATAACCCTTATAACTCGGGCCCCTGTTCCTCAATGATGTTAGAATTCTAAAGCCCAGGTTTGGTTTAGGGTCCAATCAAATTGAAATTGACTTGAGAAAAGTATGTTTGAAAAATATAACTCTTTTGTGAATTAAATAAGTTATTTTTGGAAAATAAAGACCACGCATACATAAGCATTCGTACACATGTTAGGGTTCTGGAAACTATGAAAGACAAGTTTTCTACATTTAACTTTGGGTTTTGGAACGAATCCCACATTGTCTGGGAGTCGTTCCAAACTTCCATTTTTCAACTATAAAAAACCATACATGGTTCCTTTTCAAAACACAGAGAAAATCCTAAGGGAAAATATAAGATTCGCTAGAAATAGTGAATTAAAGAGGGAATTTTTCACAAAACATACTTAAGTCAATATTTTTCTGATTAGGACCTATTCTGATCTTGATCTTTGAATTTCAAGATTTGCTAACTAATCTTATTTTGGTTGTAAATAGATTGACTGAGGAGCCTTTTGTTTTGGAGGTAAAGGATCTAGCTTTTCTTGCCTGCTTTTTCTTTGTTTAATTGTGCTTTTCTCTGGTTCTTTTGCTTCATATATGTTTTAATATGTTTTTTTTAGTCTAGGTTTAAGTAGCTTTTCTGTTTTTAAGCATGCTAGGTTGCTAGATTTAAAGTTTCTGTTTGTTGTGTTCTTGTTTTCTAGGTTAGGGTTAGGGTTATGGCGTGTATGCGTACGCATGCCTTTTGCATGCACATGTATACTCGAAGTATGCGTACGCATATAATTGGGCTACGCACGCAGCCCTATGTATGCACAAGCATATTCATGCACAGAAACCCTAATCTAAACCTTTTGCTTCTGTTTCTTTACTTTATCTGTTTAATATGCCTTTATCCTGGTTTGTTTTCATGTTTATATGTCTCTGCTTCCATGTTTGTTTGCCTTGGTTGTTCTTTACATGCTAGATTAGGGTTTTATCTTCCAATTTTGTTGTTTTGCCATGAACATGCATGTAACATGACCATGTATTGATACATAGGTGTTGTGATGTATTAAGGTAAATAAGGTAAGTCATGCATTCATATGAACATGCATTTGTTTGAAATATGCTTTCGATGATAAGTGTGAACATGCTTGGTTGAATGATGAGTTCTTGATGTTTAGATGCCTATAACCCATGTTTGATTACTGTCATGTCTATATTTCTACATTAGATATGATATAATAAGATGCATGATAGATGTATGCTAAGGTTTGTGATAAAAATCCAATATTGCTTAAATGTATGTTAGTGTGTGTGAGTGAGTCTAGAATACAAGTTTTGAATATGTTTTTAATAAGATTAAGACATAAGACATAATAAATGAAAACCAACCTATAAGTCGAGCGGGGTTAGGTGTCTAACACCTTCCCATTCCCATACCTAAACTCCAAATACATGCTCTGGTAGTAGAATAGTCCTTCCACGAAGGACGCTATATTTATGGTTCTTAGACCTAATCTAGGTGGTGACTCCATTTTTCCTTCTCCGTCTCGGTCCACTCAACCAAGGTGTACTCCCCCCCCATTGCGCCCACAGTGAGCATGCCCTTAGCTAGGTCCGGTATGGTCTACATCTAATGCCTAGGATTTCTGCCTTATTACTTAGTTTTGGATTTTAAAGAGCTTATGTCTTGGATTCTACAAAAGCACCAAAGCCTAGAGCTGTTTGCTATGATTGCTTGGTTAAGTTGGACTCAGGGAAATTGAGTTAGAATGAATAAACCCAGTTGCAATGCCAAAGATCGGTTTGAAGAATTTTCCTCAGTTCAACCTCCCAAGCAACCCCGAGTTCCTAAGCCTCTTAACTTATGGCAGCCCCCACCTCCTGATTTGTTTAAGATTGATTTTTGATAAGGATAAAAGAAGTGGTCAAATGAAAGACAAGGGTGATGGTACCTATTTGGCCGTCAGCCTTTGTTTAACAAACTGACAGCGCTATGAAGTGAAGAACTCCATAGACAGACGGGATCATAAAGCTGAAGGTCATCCTCAAGATGACGGTACATAGACCGAAGGCACAATATAGACTGACGGCACTCGTCAAAGAATGCTTGCTAACCACGTTTGCGTGTATAAGTAAATGACTTGCACTCCACGTTTCGTGAAACCTAAGAGGGATTCCTATATGGAAAGGATCCTGCGAAATACGCGCAAGGAGACTCCTATAAGGAAAAGACTTCTACTCCAAGGAAAATGGGTCAAGCCCTACTACTATAAAAACCAAGCACCCTCACGAACTAAGGTACGCATAATTTACCATCTCTAGCACTCTAGAGCAGTGAGAATAGTTCTGACTTGACCTTCGGAGGGTATTTGGCCGGTACCACACCGGTACTCTCTGCTAGGTCCTTTCTTTTCGTTGTGCAGGTGCTATTTGTAGCGCGCGAGGATCGTGTGACTTACTGGTGGGATTTTCGGCCTCATCAATTTTGATGGAGTAGTTTTTAGCCATGAGAATAAATCCAACATTGGAGTGGTTATTCGCAAGAACCAAGGCCTCATCATTGCCTCTTTATCTCAACAATTCCCTCAAACTTTCCAAGTTGAGGAGATTGAAGCTCTAGTTGCTATTCGTGCACTTAAGCTTGGTTTTGATATAAGTATTGCCTGTGATGTGTTAGAAGGAGATTCAATCCTCATCATGAAGGCTTAATTTGAAGAAGGGTGGGCAATCTCTGACTTATTTTTCTCCTCTCATTTAAGATACTGATTTTTTTTTCAAGATTTTTTACTCAATTACTTTACTCTCATACTAGGACGGAAGATAATAATCGTGCTCATAATCTGGCTAAATATTTGATTAATGTCTCAAAATGTGTTGTGTGAATGGAGGATGTTTCACAATAAGTCTTTTCTGTACTTTAGGTTGATATAGCCGGTTTTTTTTAATAAAAGTGTTCTTTCTTCTCAAAAAAAAAAAATAAATAAATAAATTGACCATAATTGTACACATCCTTTCTTCAGGTAGAGAATAAATCTGTGTATCATAGTTTTACTATTTTCTAAAATTAAAATTAAAATAATAAAAAAAGACGTCAACCTAGACTCTTTTTTTTTCCCCTTGGTTTTGGATATGGCCAGACTCCTAAGTCCAGAGTAGATCACAACAAAAATTCGAAATTTAACACTGAAATAAAATTAGCTCTTTATTGTAGCCCAACTAAGGTGGCCACTTTGATTTTGAAGTTGAGTCCATGATCAATTTTAGCCCACCATACTTTTCTAAAAGCAGCCTAGCTCCAAATAGGAGAAAGTAAGTTAGTTACTTTGTTATTGTTTGGCCCAGCTTAAACCAAATTACTAATATGTGAACAAGTCTAGAAAATTGACCCCCTTACGGTATAGTTTGGGAGGATTTAAGATTTTTAAAAGTTTGTACGATATATTGTAAAGTTTTACTTATTTTAAAAGAAAATTTTAAATTACATACTGAAGAATACTTTAAAATCCTAAATGATTTTTAGGAAACAATAATTTCAGGGATATAAAAAATTTATTAAACAACTATTAAGTATTAACATGAATTTATCCTTGGTGATAAAAGATTAAAAGCAAATGGAATTGACATTGAATCAAAAAACAACATATCATATCAAAAGAATTTCAAAATCTTATAATAAAAAAAAAAGAATTTCAAAATATTGTATATATATCTTATAGAGTAGTACACTACAAAATAAACAAAAATTGAAACATTGGATTAGATAGGTAACTTCAGCCTTTTGAAAACGTAACCTTTTTTTTTTTTCCTCAAGAAACGTAAGAAGCCTATCAAAAGATCAAGAGATGGATTTGGTTCCGTCTTGGAAATAATACGAATTAATTTGTTTCGTCTACTTCCAATTGGATGTAGAACTCTATCAGGAGACTCCAAATTTTGGACTAATTGACCACAGGAAAGTATTAATCATATTTGCACTAAATCCAAAAAAGACTAATCAAGTTAGAATTAAGGCTAATGATATGCTATCATGGGACTTAATATAAGCTTACATAACCTTGATGTTATGAATCTTTTCCCTCCTCATTGTAATTAAATAATAATGGTTTCTTAAAAAAAACAGTGAGGTGGATTTTTTTTTTTTTTTAAGGGAAAAATACAATTAATATTTAACATTTTTGAGATTTGGGTTAATACTTAATACTAGTCAAGTGAAAAACTTTTCAAAACTGATTAACTTAGTCTCTAAATCAAACTTAATTTTTAAACCCTTACTCATTTTAATAACCTTTTTCAATATAATTACTAATTAGAGATTAACTTGATAAATTTTGAAAAGTCTTGAACTTGACTTATATTACCTATGGGTAAATTAAGTTCCCTATATCAGAACAACAAAAAAAAAAATACAATTATAAAAAGTCAACTAGAGGAAGTTCTATTTTAGTTAGAAACGGAGTCAGTGTCACGAAGGCTTGTGCGTGTGATGATTAGTAATAGGAAGTAAAGAAGAACACCTTTTCCTTAAAGAAGTAGAAGTATGGAGCCAATGAAGTTTTACCAACTTCGTTCCTTTTTTTTCCTACTCTATCCTTTCACTTTTTTGTTAATAATAGGATTCTTTTATTGCTATTTGTTACTTGCTAGACCTCTGCTTCTTTTATAACTCTTCAAAGCTTCTCTCCTTAATCTTCTAATTTTTTTTTCTTTCTCTGTTCTATTGAGCTTTGGTGAATTGGGTTTCCATAGAATCTCAGAATTTTCAAGGATTTTGCTTCTGGGTGTTCGACTATTAGTACCTGTAAGTGGTGGTCAAACTTATCATAATTTGATGCTCCTTTTTTTAATAAAAATTTTACGTACTCGATGTAGCTCTCTTGCTTTTGTTTAACTTTTACAAGCTTTAATGATACCGTGACTTTAAAACGCATTTGCATGTTGATCTTTGTGGTTTACTAATGTTACATTGCGGTAGTTTATGGCTTTTGATCATCTGCGGTATTGGGTTCTTTTTCAATGTCAGTGTTTGCTACTCTCCAACCCCTCATTCTCGTTCAAGTGCCTTGAAATTCTTGACCACTAGACCACAACAAAGTTGTACGTCAGAGCCAAAGTATAAAGAAAAATAAGAGGGGATTCATGGTGTTTCATGTTTGTATGGTGCTCTTGCATGACAAAGTGACGCAAAAGAAAAACAATTTGAGTCCTAAATTCTAAGTTATTTTGATTTCTCTATATCTAATGTTGTTTTGGTTTCCAGTTATTGAATGAGTTGTCTCATTAAGCTCGGATAAATTAAACGGACTCCAAATCTGACAATTAAAGTTATGTTAAAGCTGGATTTTTTTTTTTTTTTTTTTTTTCAGTTTGGCAATAAAACCTCAGCTTTGGCGAAAGCATCTGTGTCTGAATAATTATCGGGGTTAGCATGAGCATGAATAAGATTATGATGTTGGGATTGTTTTTGATTATGGAAAGTTAGAGCAACCATGGTCCATGATTGATACTTTTAGGGTCCACAGTGGCAATGTGATGATTAGTCAAGTTCAGTTTGTTTTAGGGGTGTTTGGATGCTCTTCTAAATGAAGAGTTTTGGCTTTAGATATTGCAAGAAGTAACTGTGTTGATTTTTGGCCCCACTCTCCTTAAAAGTTTCATGAATTACAATTTCAAAATGTGATATGAATCTTTTGTTTCAACGAGAGAGTTTGCAGCATGAACCCAAGATCAGTTTGTTCATGATTTTTAACTATTAGGATTATTAAAAAAATAACTATTATATAGGATGAGTTCCAACATGTTCTGTTGTACTTTCTCCTGTGCTCCAAACCCGAATTTTAATGAATGAACACCGATAGGGTGTCTTGTCTTCTTTAGCAATACCTGAGCAAATTTGTTGTCAATGCTTGTCATACTTGATTGCTTTACACGGCTGTATGTCAGCTATGCCCGTGTTTATGTGTAAATGTTAGGCTTGATTTTAGCTGGTAGACCATATAGGGCAATATTCTTCAAAAATCGACAATTAGATGTTGCATTCACTGGATTCGATTGTTTTGCTTTTATGTTTATCATTTGTCCTGTTTCTTTGCTAATAGTCCAGCAATCTCATATATATTGCTAATATGTCTTTTGAGCATGTTGAATACTCATTAAACAGAATAGTTGCAGCGTAATCCCGTGAGTGGGAGGTGAAGAAATTGTGATTTTGGCCTGCATCTGAAAGGTGGATTATAGCTTAGTTGTTTGTGTTCAATATGGAGGACATGTTTAAAGTCAATATGGAGGACATATCTAAAGTCATTCCATGGGTTGGGTACATATTCCAGAAGTTAGAAGATATGTGTTTGGAAATGGATGAGATCGTGAAGCAGGTATCCTTTTAAATTTCCTTTTGACCTTTTTATGCTGTTTTTGTTTTATGTGGTGGTTGAATTTTGGCTTTCTATTGAATGTAAATGTTATGTTGATTGTGCCTTAGCAGCATCTATATCTTGACAACCTCATGGGTGTAGTACTAATTTGGATGTGTGCTATGTTGCTTTGGTTTCTCTTATACTTGACTGCATTCTTGAACAGTATGAGGTTCAAAATGATGAAAGCCAGTTGGAGATGGAGAATGGGAATGTTAGAGAATGTAGCTCAGAAGTCATGCAAGATGTGCTCCCTCCATCTTCTGTGGACATAGAGAAAGAAGAAGATTCTGACTTGTCTGTGGCAGGAAACATTGATGGAACCACCCATGAAAAGTCTGGAGAATGTATTGGTGAAAAACATTTTAAAGAGGGACCTTCCAAAAGAGATCATTTGCTAGATTCATCTTTTGTGGAACCTATAAAGAGCATGGATATTGGTTTATCTTTTGAGGAAAATGTCAATACTGGTACGAATGTAAAGGTTGAATTTAGTATCAACAAAAATCCTACTAAGGAGAAACAAACCTCTAGAAAGAAGAATTCAAGAGTGAGACAGTTATCCCATCAATTCCAAGCTGATAATGAGATGACATTAGATAGTAGAGCGGAAATGTTGCTGCCATTTCTAGATGATGTCAAAGGGTCTAACTCTTTCAAGAAAATAGCAGAAGAGATAGATGCTGATGCTTGTGATGACATACTACCCCCTGACTCTGTTGGTTTGGTTGAGTCCAGGGAGAGTAAAGTCATGGAAGTTGAACTTCGCTGTGGTGATACCACAACACAATCAATTGGTAAGTACCTTATTGTTCTTATTGTTCTGGATCTTCTGACCTCTCAAGAAGGGGCTATTATATTATTTTTATGAATCAGAGGCTCTGATTTGTGCAGAAGATGGTAGTCATTTTATCTTTCTCTTCATATAGCATTTCGTATAGCATTTATTTGCTTGGAGATATTATTGATTTTCCTCCATTCTCTTGTCCATGCATATGGGTTGAGGATTATATGGATATTCTTTTTTAGTAGTACTTGTCCCAAAAAATAATTCTTTCTTTATTAGTAGTACATATTGTTTATTGCAGTTATAAGATTTTAGATGTGAAGCTTATAAATGTATAGTTCATTTACGTGTGTTATGCACAGTTGTACAGTGTACTATGCTTCCCTACAGAAGTTTTTAATTAAAGGCTAAATAAAAAAGTTCTCATTTTTTTTGTGCTCTTTCTCCCTTGTTGCAATCAGGTGTCCACTATGAATTAACACAATAATTACACAATAATTGTAGAGGAATGTTACCATATGTTTTTTTTTTTCTGCATTATTTCAGAGAGGTATTGTGGATCCGTTGATGAAGGGTCTAGAGAGGATGATGTTACCAAGCAAGGCATACAAACTGTTCAACCATCTGATAAAGTGCAGCTTGATGAAAATTCTGTTATGGTACCATATTGCAGTGAACTTTATACCGTCTCTTGTGAAGAATCAAAAGACCGTTCTTTCAAGGTACAACTTTCTTCCTTTCTCTTTCCTAATGCTTAAGCCGTTAGGAAACGATAAATCTAATCATTTAACCATAACTAGCGATGTGCGTGCAACTTATTATGAGTTTTTTTTTCCAATATTTCAATAAGTTTATCAAGAATCTTTCCAATAGAGACATTCATGATTTAGATCCTCCAACTATCAATGTATAAAAAAAATTGAATAAATTTCCTTGTAAGAAATTATAATATTCAGTTATTTTATAGACAAAATAGAAATCACTATATGTGTGTGTTCACAAATTGAAAATTACATGATATAGTGGTTAATATAAATATGCATGTTTCATGCCTACTAAAAAATGTATGTATATATCTTTCAATTATTATTTTTTACATTCTTAATTATGTGTTACTAATTTTTTTCCTTTCTGTTGGACATTGCTTCAATTGTTGCATAATATAGGGTTTCAATTGTTTCTCACATATAAAAAAAATAAAAAATTCTCATATAAATTTTAGAAAAATTATATTAAATTTCATTATGCTATAACAAAATAATTATATTAAATTTCATTATGACACACACACACACACACACACACACACACACATATATATATATATATATATATATATATATATTATATGCCTAAAAAGAGTTAGGAAATTTAAAGAATTAAGATTTAAGTTGTTGCGTCAATTGTTGTCAAAGCAACTAAACAAGAGTAAGAATGTCATATTCTTATTTATTTATTTTTTTTGTTATTATTCCAACTAAAAATTATCTTATACAGAGTTTATAAAAATAATCATATAAAAAAAATTCATTTGATATAAATAATTAATGCTCAACTATCGATAATTAATATATGCATTTACTCTATTGGCTAATTTAATAAACTAATACTTTGATATAAATACAAACTTTGTTGATTTAGAATCCTAAATAAAGAGAACTTCAAAGAATGCACCACATGTCATATATATATATATATATATATATATACACGTGATTCTAACAGATACTTTGAAACGAACATTCCAAGTAATAGTAATATACAAGTTAACAATATTTGAGTTGGAAATAACCTCCAGCTAGCATTTTAGCTGTGTAGTGTTATAGTTGGAAACTAATTAATGCAATATCGCAATATGGATAATAACTCGTGTATTTCTCTTGTTTTCCTGGTTCTTTCAGAAAGACTCTAATGAAGCCTTTGCTTCAAAACTAGGGTTGAAGAAGAAGAAGAAGAAGAAGGAAGATGAGCAAAATGCAACCTGTTATGATGATTTTAATGTAGAATTGGATCAACAAAGAGGAAAAGGTTCCAAATCATATCTTGCTGAAAACCCTGATACACCAGACCAAGAATCCTCTGAATCTGACTGGGAGATTGTTTAAATCAATTACCATTATGTCTACAGATGAGTGGGTAGTTCAACTGGTTTGGTGGCCTTGATTATGCTGATGAAAATGCGGATTAACAAAAGTTTCCTCTTTTTATTTATTTATTTATTTTTATTTTTTACAAATGCTTTAAATTATTTGATATCTTCAATCAAATTTACACTGTTAGATACAGTGAGTCCTTCTTAAGGCGGAAGATATCCATTTATTCACAGGTGGATTTTTGGTTCAGATATACATATTTCTTTAGAAAAAGATCCTCTCCCATTCAAATCATCAATTTTCTCCACTTCCTTGGAGTTTAATCCATTTTTATTTTTAATTTGCTTACTAGAGATTTCATATTTCCATAGAAGGAAAAATTAAAAATATTGAGGGCTTCCCAATCTTCTCCAGTATTCTGCAAGAGCATAAGGATCTTTGAAGGATAGACGAGAGTCTCCTTCATGCCATTGTCCTTGGTAAGTGTATCCATTAATGAGAACGAGATGTTTTGAGGGTTGGACATTCATCCAATTATCTTTTTCCCATTTTGGCAAGGTGCTCTAGTATCTGATGGAAACAAAGGGGTTGTCAAATTTTTTAATAGCCATCTTCAGCGCTGTGTTCCACCCCCTTTGTGGTATCAGAGCCATTCTTTTCTAGCCAATGATAGTGTTGTTGTGTCTCTATTGTTTGTATGTGTCTACCCGAAACTTTGATACTCCTTTGTTGTGTTCCCTTTTTACCATCATTGGTGCCACCCTTGTCGGAAAGTGAATTCCCAAAACCGAACAGTAAGGCCCATTTAAGCTAGAGAAAGTGTGTAGGGCATGAGAGGTATAGGGTTGACTAGGGTATGTGTTACGAAATACAACGGTGTTAAGAAAAACATGATAATTGAGTGTTAAACCTAGGATAGTATGGATAGGTTATGGAGATCCAACTCATCTGTCAGCTCCAGGATTGGTTGTCCTCCTAATATTGTAAATGAAGAAGATCACACTGTTGAAGAAAATGAGTTTCCAGATTTCCAAAAATGGAATATCCCTAAGGTTGATACTAAGTCCATCTACAAGACTAGTTGGGTTGAAAATACTTTTTATTCTCAATACAAAGTTAGAACTGTTGAACAAACATATTCCAATTCAAAAACTCATGAAAAATGTTGCTTGTTTTCTAAAAGAAATATTAATGATTTTCTTGCCAAAAAATTCAGTTATTTGCATATTGGTCTTGTTCAAGTTTCTGTTAAACCACTAACCTGAAAGGGTATTAATGCTTCTGTTCTTATGTGTTTAAGAGATGCTAAATTCAAGAACTTTTCTGATAACATAATTGGTATGATCATTGCATCTTTGTATGATGGTCCTGTTTATTTTGATTGTTATCCTGATATTTCTCTTGCTTTGGATGATCCTAATATTGTTAAAGCTTTGACATTGAATATTTTGACATCTGGTTATAACATGGAAGAAGGCAGCAAGCCTTTTGCTTTGATTTATTGTATTTATTATAGAATTTTGGGTACTCAATTGAATCCTTGTGCTAGGATAAAGAGAGAACCTGTTGGTAAGACCATGTTAATCCAATGTTCAACATCTGATGCTAGAATCTAAGTTCCAAAAATGATTCAATGGGAAGATGTTAATCTTCCCAAAGAATGGTTGTCGGAACAAGAATCTCCCCCTGCTAAACCTGTTTTTAATGAGTTAAACCTCACCCATATTCAACAATATCTTGATGGCATTGTTAAAATAAGTTTTCATGATAACCAACCCTTAAGGATCAATGAAGGAAGACATTCCTTTGCTAGATTTGAAAGTATTTCAAAAAGAGACCAAGATCTCAATGATTTTTTACAAAAGAGTCTTGAAAAATCTAATGGTCTAAAGCTAAAAGGAGTTTCAAGTGATAACTCCCAAGTTAGCACTGCTTTTTACTCTACTAAAGCAGAACCTTCCTCTCCTTATAGCAGAACTATTATAGAAGAAGAAGAAGAGACTAGATCTGCTAGATCCATGTCTCATTTGCTTCCGATTTTCCTCCTATTGAAACCCCTATTTTTCAAAGTCAATTAAGAGTTTTAAATGTTTTGAATGAGAACTTTGAAATTGATATGGTTGCTTTGTTTAATGAATTTGTTTCTACAAAAAACAAAGATAAAAGGAACAATTACCAAAGTACTTTTGCTCAGTCTGAAAAAGACTGTGTTAAAAGAAAAAGGAAAGAAAAAAATGAATCAATTGAAAAAACACATTCTGTTTTTTGATTTTCTTGAAAACTATTATGTTTCAAAGGATGAAGTTTCAAAAAATTATTTGAATGTAATAAAGAAATCAAATTTTGTTAAAGAAGATAAAACCATTGTTAGGTCTAGCCACTCGCCCCTTGAGACAGTTCTTGTAAACTGTAAAGGGACTGAAGTGAAGGCCTCTCCTTTCAAAATAGCTGATGATAGAACCCATGTTCCTAGTATTATTGAACAAAAAAATTTTACTAATGAATCATTGAATGTTATTGGTCAACAGCTTGACCGTATTGAAGAAAAAATTGTTGAAAAAATTGTTGCTTCAAAACTTAAGAAAACTTTGATTGATTTACCCAATCAAAGGGAAAAATTGAATTTTAAAACCTCTCAGGCTAAAACCCTTGAGATTGTTGAGAAAATGCTTTCTAATTTAAAAGTTAAAACTGAGGGTACTTCTACAAGTGCTGCACAAACTATTTCAAGAAATGAAAAAGAAACTGTTTTTGCAGAAAATACAGATTTTGACTCATTATCTTTTGTTTCTGTTAAAAAGACTTTTGATGATGATTTGCCAGAAATTAAAAGATTTATTGGAAAATCCAATCCCATGTCTTTTACAAAAAATTGGTATTCAAAACCTACTTCTCTTGATATGCAGTTTAAAGAAAGATCTTTTGAAACCCAATTTTCTGTTTCTGCTGATAAACTTTATAAATGGAATATTGATGGTTTGTTTGTACAAGAAATCATTAATAAAATGGATCATATGTCTATGGTTGGAATTGCTTATATGAATAACCATAATCTTGACCACCCTGAAATTGTTGGCCTTCTTGTTACTGGCTTTTTTGGCACTTTTCATGGATGGTGGGATTCATATCTCACAGAAGATTCTAGAGAATCTATTAAAACAGCTGTTAAAAATAATGATGAAGGTTTGCCCATTTTTGATGAAAGTATTGGTTGGGGTATTTCTAATGGTGTCAATACCTTAATCTATACTGTTTTTAAACACTTTGTTGGTACTCCATTTAATATTTCGTATCGAATTTTTGATTATCTGAACAATTTGAGATGACTTGCTATGTCTGATTACAGATGGTATCAAGATATTTTCATTTCCAGAGTTATGCTTCAGAAAAATTGAAGCCTTATTGGAAAGAAAAGTTTATTGATAGTCTGCCTCCTATATTTGCTCATAAGGTAAAACAAGAGTAAATTAGTAAAAATGATTCCATTGATTTTGATAGTTTAACTTATGGTGATATTTTAAGCACTATTAAAAAACTTGGTTTTAATATGTGCAATGATGAAAAACTGTTAAAATACTAATTAAGAATAAAAGAAAAACTAAATATAAAATGGGTAATTTCTGTGAACAATATGGTTTGCCCCCTATTGCTCATTCCAGGCAAAAAGGGAAAAAACATGATAAAAGTTACAAAAATTATAACCATAAAAAATAACCATAAAAAATATAGAACCAATTTTGTTAAACCCAATGATTTTTATTCTTAAAAGAAAAATGTTTCTAAAAAATAGGATAAACAGAAATCAGGTAAAGGCAAATGTTTTAATTGTGGTAAACCTGGGCACTACAGTAAAGACTGCAAACAAAAACCTGGTAAGTTAAAAAATAAGTTTAACATGTAAAATAATGATGATAAAGACCAAGAAGATTTATTCCGATTCCTTGAATTAAACAATTCGTCTGATTCTTTGGAAGACGATTTTTCTTCCTCAACTGATTCTTGCTATCAATTTACTCATGAATCTTCTGGTTCACCTAATTTTAAAATTGGTTGTAGAGATTCCTGTTGCAATGTTATTAAAACTGTTAATGTTCTCACCAAAAGTGAAGAAAATGAAAGTTTGTTAATTACTTTGATAAGCCAAATTGAGAACCCTGAATTAAAACAAGAGTATCTCAATAAGCTTAAGAAAAATTTAATAAAAGATGAAAATGTTAAAAAAATAAAATCAACAATAAGCTTTGAAGAAACTTTGGAAAGATTTAATAAAACGAAATCCAAATATTTGACTGTTAATGATCTTCAACATGAAATTAATGTTGCTAAACAAGAAATAATTGAATTAAAAAACGAATTTAAAAGCATTAAAAGTGATAAAAATAATCTTAAACAAGAATTGTTATTGTTGAAAATTGATAAAAACCTTGATAAACACCGATCTAATAATGAACAAGATGAGCACAAAGATAGAGATGAATCCAGTCAACAGGCTCTTCTTTCTAATAAAGGTATTGCTGATGATTCTCACCTTAATCTTGTTGACAAAATGCTTCCTCCAAAATGGTTTACAAAAGTTAAGATTGTTGTTTCCCATGATTATCATTTCAATGTTATTGCTATGATTGATTCTGGTGCAGATATGAACTATATCCAAGAAGGATTAATCCCTTCCAAATATTTTGAAAAACCAACTGAAAGATTTGTTTCTGCTAATGGTACTCAAATGAAGATTAAATATGAATTGAATAATGCACATGTTTGTCATGATAATGTCTGTTTCAAGATTCCCTCTATTCTTGTTAAAAACATGACTGATAAAGTGATTCTTGGAATTATCCTTTTCTTGCTGAGCATGATGGAATTACTACTGATCATTTTGGACATAAAGTAAAATTCAAATTTGCTTCAAAGTTTGAAATTGACACTAATAATGCTTTAAATCTAATTCATGCCACAACCAAACATCTAAACTTCCTTAAGTAAGAAGTTAGATACAAGAAAATTGCTGAACAGCTTTCTAATAAATTGTTGCAATCAAAAATTGATAATTTTCAAAAAATTATGATTGATGATGTTTGCTCTGATATGCCAAATGCTTTTTGGCAAGAAAAGGAGCCAATATAAATACCACTAGTAAGTGGATTATAGATATTTATAACACCAGTAGGTGGAATAGTATGACTTCCTTGGCATAGAGGAAGAACAAGGGAAAAGCACTTGCACAGGGCTATTCTCAAGACAAAAGGGGTTTAGCTAGACTTCCTTTTCTAATGCATGAAGGCACATCCTCCAGGGTTAACCTGGATGGATCAAAATCCCTTCAAGAATTTGTCCTGGCAGAGGTGACATATTCCAGTGGTGACATGGTTATTGCTTTGCAGGAAGTTTTGTCTAGAAGTTTGCAATTCCATAATGGAACCTACACAGAACTACCAAATTCTATTAAATTTATCCTTGACAACCTCCAAGCTGCTTTTACCCTAAAACACCACACCCTTTTCCAAAAAACCCTCCAAGCATTGGAAATTCACCTAGTCAATACTACTGCCATAAATGAAGCCTATGTATGTCAACCCTTTGGGAAAGAGAATATCCATTCAAAGGATAAAAAGACTATAATGGGCACTGATTATGCTAGATTAAGTCTTAAGACCCAATCTCTGTTGAGAAGTGCTATTGACAACTTGCCAACTGAAATACAATTGTGTATTTTAGAAAGCAAGGCTATGTTTAGATCTTTTGACCTTTGGTTCGAATATTTCAAGATACTTATTACAACTGCTGCTCCTGATCTTGCTAATTCGGATGATCTTAGTGACATCCTAAAGCAAGCCTATTGGGAAGAACACTTTGAGAGCAGTCTCAGAGTGTATGAAAAGAAGCATCCTTTTCCTGGTCTTCTGGTCAGCTATGAAGATGGTTCGGATGTTGTTGATAGGGATCCTAATTGGTTGTCCCAAATGTTTGAGTATGGCTTTATCAGACTCATAAAATTAACGAATCATGACATACTACCCCCTGACTCTATTGGTTTGGTTGAGTCCAGTGAGAGTAAAGTCATGGAAGTTGAACTTCGCTATGGTGATACCTCAACACAATCAATTGGTAAGTACCTTATTGTTCTTATTGTTCTGGATCTTCTGACCTCTCGAGAAGGGGCTACTATATTATTTTTATGAATCAGAGGCTCTGATTTGTGCAGAAAATGGTAGTCATTTTATCTTTCTCTTCATATAGCATTTATTTGCTTGGAGATATTATTGATTTTCCTCCATTCTCTTGCCCATGCGTATGGGTTGAGGATTATATGGATATTCTTTTTTAGTAGTGCTTATCCCAAAAAATATTTCTTTCTTTATTAGTAGTACATATTGTTTATAGCAGTTATAAGATTTTAGATGTGAAGCTTATAAATGTATAGTTTATTTATGTGTGTTATGCACAGTTGTACAGTGTACTATGCTTCCCTACAGAAGTTTTTAATTAAAGGCTAAATAAAAAAGTTCTCATTTCTTTTTGTGCTCTTTCTCCCTTGTTGCAATCAGGTGCTTACTATGAATTAACACAATAATTACACAATAACTGTAGAGGAATGTTACCATATGTTTTGTTTTCTGCATTATTTCAGAGAGATATTGTGGATCCGTTGATGGAGGGTCTAGAGAGAATGATGTTACCAAGCAAGGCACACAAACTGTACAACCATCTGATAAAGTGCAGCTTAATGAAAATTCTGTTATGGTACCATATTGCAGTGAACTTTATACCGTCTCTTGTGAAGAATCAAAAGACAGTTCTTTCAAGGTTACGTCTTCCTTTCTCTTTCCTAATGCTTAAGCAATTAGGAAACTCTAATCATTTAACCATAACTAGCGATGTGCAATGCTATGAATTAACACAATAATTACACAATAACTGTAGAGGAATGTTACCATATGTTTTGTTTTCTGCATTATTTCAGAGAGATATTGTGGATCCGTTGATGGAGGGTCTAGAGAGAATGATGTTACCAAGCAAGGCACACAAACTGTACAACCATCTGATAAAGTGCAGCTTAATGAAAATTCTGTTATGGTACCATATTGCAGTGAACTTTATACCGTCTCTTGTGAAGAATCAAAAGACAGTTCTTTCAAGGTACGACTTTCTTCCTTTCTCTTTCCTAATGCTTAAGCAATTAGGAAACGATAAATCTAATCATTTAACCATAACTAGCGATGTGCAATGCAACTTATTATTAGTTTTTTCCTATATTTCAATAAGTTTATCAAGAATCTTATATCTTAATTGGTTGGCACATCAATTTCCAATAGAGACATTCATGATTCAGATCCTCCAACTATCGATATATAAAAAAAATTGAATAAATTTCCTTGTAAGAAATTATAATATTTAATTATTTTATAGACAAAATAGAAATCACTATATGTGTGTGTGTTCACAAATTGAAAATTACGTGATATAGTTTTTAATATAAATATGCATGTTTCATGTCTACTAAAAAATGTATATATCCTTCAATTATTATCTTTTACATTCTTAATTATGTGTTACTAATTTTTTCCCTTTCTGTTGGACATTGCTTCAATTGTTGCATAATATAGGGTTTCAATTGTTTCTCACATTAAAAAAAAAAAAAAAAAAAAAAAAAAAAAAAATCTCATAAATTTTAGAAAAAAATTATATTAAATTTCATTATGCTATAACAAAATAAATATATTTATTCTATTACACACCCACCCACACACACACACACACACACATATATATATTATATGCCTAAAAAGAGTTAGGAAATTTAAAGAATTAAGATTTAAGTTGTTGTGTCAATTGTTGTCAAAGCAATTAAACATGAGTAAGAATGTCATATTCTATTTTTTTTTTTAATTATTCCAACTAAAAATTATCTTATACAGAGTTTATAAAAATAATCATATAAATAAGTCATTTGATATAAATAATTAATACTCAACTATAGATAATTAATATATGCATTTACTCTATTGGCTAATTTAATAAACTAATACTTTGATATAAATACAAACTTTGTTGTTTTAGAACCCTAAATAAGAGAACTTTAAAAAATGTGTCACATGTCATATATATATATATATATATATATATATATATATATGATTCTAACAGATACTTTGAAACGAACATTCCAAGTAATAGTAATATACAAGTTAACAATATTTGAGTTGGAAATAACCTCCAGCTAGCATTTTAGCTGTGTAGTCTTATAGTTGGAAACTAATTAATGCAATATCGCAATATGGATAATAACTTGTGTATTTCTCTTGTTTTCCTGGTTCTTTCAGAAAGACTCTAATGAAGCCTTTGCTTCAAAACTGGGGTTGAAGAAGAAGGAAGATGAGCAAAATGCAACCTGTTATGATGATTTTAATGCAGAATTGGATCAACAAAGAGGAAAAGGTTCCAAATCATATCTTGCTGAAAACCCTGATACACCAGACCAAGAATCCTCTGAGTCTGACTGGGAGATTGTTTAGATTAATTACCATTATGTCTGCAGATGAATGGGTAGTTCAACTGGTTTGAAGAAGAAGAAGAAGGAAGATGAGCAAAATGCAACTTGTTATGATGATTTTAATGCAGAATTGGATCAACAAAGAGGAAAAGGTTCCAAATCATATCTTGCTGAAAACCCCGATACAACATACCAAGAATCCTCTGAGTCTAACTAGGAGATTGTTTAGATCAATTACCATTATGTCTGCAGATGAGTGGGTAGTTCAACTAGTTTGGTGGCCTTGATTATGTTGATGAAAATGCGGATTAACAAAAGTTTCCTCTTTTATCTTTTTTTTTCTTTTTTAATTTTTACAAATGCTTTAAATTATTTGATATCTTCAATCAAATTTACACTGTTAGATACAGTGAGTCCTTCTTAAGGCGGAAGATATCCATTTATTCACAAGTGGATTTTTGGTTTGGATATACATATTTCTTTAGAAAAAGATCCTCTCCCATTCAAATCATCAATTTTCTCCACTTCCTTGGAGTTTAATCCATTTTTATTTTGAATTTTCTTACTAGAGATTTCATATTTCCTTTGAAGGAAAAATTAAAAATATTGAGGGCTTCCCAATCTTCTCCAACATTCTGCAAGAGCATAAGGATCTTTGAAGGATAGATGAGAGTCTCCTTCATGCCATTGTCCTTGGTAAGTGTATCCATGAATGAGAACGAGATGTTTTGAGAGCTAGACATTCATCCAGTTATCTTTTTCCCATTTTGGCAAGGTGCTCCAGCATCTGATGGAAACAAAGAAGCTGTCAAATTTTTTAATAGCCATCTTCAGCGCTATGTTTCGCCCCCTTTGTGGTATTAGAGCCATTCTTTTCTAGCCAATGATAGTGTTGTTGTGTCTCTATTGTCTGTTTGTGTCTACCTGAAACTTTGATACTCCTTTGTTGTGTTCCCTTTTTACCATCATTGGTGCCACCTTGTTGGAAAGTGAATTCCCAGAACCGAATAGTAAGGCCCGTTTAAGTTAGAGAGAGCGTGTAGGGCATAAGAGGTATAGGGTTGGCTAGGGTATGTGTTACGAAAATGCAACGGTGTTAAGAAAAACATGATAATTGAGTGTTAAACCTAGGATAGTATGGATAGGTTATGGAGATCCAACTCCTCTATAAGCTCTAGGACCGGTTGTCCTCCTGATATTGTAAATGAAGAAGATCAAATTGTTGAAGAAAATGAATTTCTAGATTTCCAGAAATGGAATATCCCCAAGGTTGATACTAAGTCCATCTACAAGACTAGTTGGGTTGAAAATACTTTTTATTCTCAGTACAGTTAGAACTGTTGAACAAACATATTCCATTTCAAAAACTCATGAAAAATGTTGCTTGTTTTCTAGAAGAAATATTAATGATTTTCTTGCCAAAATATTCAGTTATTTGCATATTGGTCTTGTTCAAGTTACTATTAAACCACTAACCCAAAATGGTATTTATGCTTCTGTTCTTATGTGTTTAAGAGATGCTAAATTCAAAAACTTTTTCTGATAGCATACTTGGTATGATCATTGCATCTTTGTATGATGGTCCTATTTATTTTGATTGTTATCCTGATATTTCTCTTGCTTTGGATGATCCTAATATTGTTAAAGCTTTGACATTGAATATTTTGACATCTGGTTATAACATGGAAGAAGGCAGCAAGCCTTTTGCTTTGATTTATCATATTTATTATAGAATTTTGGATACTCAATTGGATCCTTGTGCTAGGATAAAGAGAGAACCTGCTGGTAAGACCATGTTAATCCAATGTTCAACCTTTGATGCTAGAATCCAAGTTCCAAAAATGATTCAATGGGAAGATGTTAATCTTCCCAAAAAATGGTTGTTGGAACAAGAATCTCCTCCTGCTAAACCTGTTTTTGATGAGTTAAACCTCACCCATATTCAACAATTTATTGATGGCACTGTTAAAATAAGTTTTCATGATAACCAACCCTTAAGGATCAATGAAGGAAGACATTCCTTTGCTGGATTTGAAAGTATTTCAAAAAGAAACCAAGATCTCAATGATTTTTTACAAAAGAGTCTTGAAAAATCTAATGGTCTAAAGCTAAAAGGAGTTTCAAGTGATAACTCCCAAGTTAGCACTGCTTTTTACTCTACTAAAGCAGAACCTTCCTCTCCTTATAGCAGAATTGTTATAGAAGAAGAAGAAGAGACTGGATCTGCCAGATCTATGTCTCCATCTGCTTCCGATTTTCCTCCTATTGAAACCCCTATTTTTCAAAGTCAATTAAGAGTTTTAAATGTTCTGAACAAGAACTTTGAAATTGATATGGTTGCTTTGTTTAATGAATTTGTTTCTGCAACAAACAAAGATAAAAGGAATAATTACCAAAAGTACTTTTGCTTAGTCTGAAAAAGACTGTGTTAAAAGAAAATGGAAAGAAAAAAAATGAATCAATTGAAAAAACACATTCTGTTTTTTGATTTTCTTTAAAACTATTATGTTTCAAAGGATGAAGTTTCAAAAAATTATTTGAATGTAATAAAGAAATCAAATTTTGTTAAAGAAGATAAAACCATTGTTAGGTCTAGCCACTCGCCCCTTGAAATAGTTTTTGTAAACTGTAAAGGGACTGAAGTGAAGGCCTCTCTTTTCAGAATAGCTGATGATAAAACCCATGTTCCTAGTATTATTGAACAAAAAAAAATTACTAATGAATCATTGCATGTTATTGGTCAACAGCTTGACCGTATTGAAGAAAAAATTATTGAAAAAACTGCTGCTTCAAAACCTAAGAAACCTTTGATTGATTTACCCAGTCAAAGAGAAAAATTGAATTTTAGAACCTCTCAGGCTGAAACCCTTGAGATTGTTGAGAAAATGCTTTTTGATTTGAAAGTTAAAACTGAGGGTACTTCTACAAGTGCTGCTTGAACTATTTCAAGAAATGAAAAAGAAACTGTTTTTGAAGAAAACACAGATTCTGACTCATTATCTTTTGTTTCTGTTAAAAAGACTTTTGATGATGATTTGCCAGAAATTAAAAGATTTGTTGGAAAATCCAATCCCATGTCTTTTACAACAAATTGGTATTCAAAACCTACTCCTCCTGATATGCAGTTTCAAGCAAGATCTTTTCAAACCCAATTTTCTGTTTCTACTGATAAACTTTATGAATGGAATATTGATGGTTTGTCTAAACAGGAAATCATTAATAAAATGGATCATATGTCTATGGTTGGAATTGCTTATATGAATCACCATAATCTTGACCACCCTGAAATTGTTGACCTTCTTGTTACTGGCTTTTCTAGCACTCTTCATGGATGGTGGGATTCATATCTCACAAAAGATTTTAGAGAATCTATTAAATCAGCTGTTAAAAAGAATGATGAAGGTTTGCCCATTTTTTATGACAGTATTGGTCGAGGTATTTCTAATGGTGTCAATACCTTAATCTATACTGTTCTTAAACACTTTGTTGGTACTCCATCTAATATTTCGTCTCGAATTTCTGATTATTTAAACAATTTGAGATGTCCTACTATGTCTGATTACAGATGGTATCAAGATGTTTTCATTTCCAGAGTTATGCTTCGGAAAGATTGTTGCAAGCCTTATTGGAAAGAAAAGTTTATTGATGGTCTGCCTCCTATCTTTGCTCATAAGGTAAAACAAGAGTTAATTGGTAAAAATGATTCCATTGATTATGATAGTTTAACTTATGGTGATATTTTAAGCACTATTAAAAAACTTGGTATTAATATGTGCAATGATGAAAAACTATTAAAATACCAATTAGAGAATAAAAGAAAAGCTAAATATAAAATGGGTAATTTTTGTGAACAATATGGTTTGCCCCCTATTGCTCATTCCAAGCAAAAAGGGAAAAAACATGATAAAAGTTACAAAAATTATAACCATAAAAAATATAAAAAAAATAGAAACCAATTTTGTTAAACCCAATGATTTTTATTCTAAAAAGAAAAATGTTTCTAAAAAATATGATAAACAGAAATTAGGTAAAGGCAAATGTTTTAACTGTGGTAAACTTAGGCACTACAAAAAAGACTGCAAACAAAAACCTGGTAAGTTAAAAAATAAGATTAACATGTGAAATAATGATGATAAAGACCAAGAAGATTTATTTATATTCCTTGAATCAAACAATTCGTCTAATTCTTTGGAAGATGATGGCTTCTCTAGTCATCAAAGGTGCTGATGATCTAAACCTTTAAGGGTGGTCTTGGAGTCACAAACAGGAGAGTTTGTATTGCTAAACCTTTGAGTGGGATCTCAAAGTCACAAACGTGGGTGTTTGTGTTTTGCGAAGGCCAAAGAAAGAAGTAGTCTGTGGACTCGGAGCTATCATGGGGTGGTGGTAGTAAGTTTTCTACTAGTAGGTAGCAATAGAATGTTAGTGGTCTAAGTTCTATTGTACAAACTTCAATTCTTTCATAGTGGATTTGCTTTTTACCTCGAGGATAGTTAGGTTAAATCCTTCTCAGGTTTTTTATTGATTTGGTTTTCTTGGGTCATCATATCATTGTATTCTTTATTTTTCTGCTGCTTTACATGATATGATTGCTTTGTTTTAACCTAGATTTGAATAATAAACCTAAGTATTCACTTGGTTAATTAATTAGGTTAAACAATCTAGTTTTACAGGGGTCTAAAAACGTTCAGAGATTCATGTTGCAATGTTATAAAACTGTTAATGTTCTCACCAAAAGTGAAGAAAATGAAAGTTTGTTAATTACTTTGATAATCCAAATTGAGAACCCTGAATTAAAATAAGAGTATCTCAATAAGCTTAAGAAAAATTTAATAAAAGATGAAAATGTTAAAAAACTAAAATCAACAATAAGCTTTGAAGAAACTTTGGAAAGATTTAATAAAAAGAAATCCAAAGATCTTACTGTTAATGATCTTCAACATGAAATTATTGTTGTTAAACAAGAAATAATTGAATTAAAAAAAGAATTTAAAAGCATTAAAAGTGATAACAATAATCTTAAACAAGAATTGTTATTGTTGAAAATTGATAAAAACCTTGATAAACATCAATTTGATAATGAACAAGATGAGCACAAAGATGGAGATGAATCTAGTCAACAGGCTCTTCTTTCTGATAAAGGTATTGCTGATGATTCTCATCTTAATCTTGTTAACAGAATACTTCCTCCAAAATGGTTTACAAAAGTTAAGATTGTTGTTTCCCATGATTATCATTTCAATGTTATTGCTATGATTAATTCTGGTGTGGCTATGAACTGTATCCAAAAAGGATTAATCCCTTCCAAATATTTTGAAAAATCAACTGAAAGATTGGTTTCTACTAATGGTACTTAAATGAAGATTAAATATGAATTAAATAATGCACATGTTTGTCATGATAATGTCTGTTTCAAGATTCCCTTTGTTCTTGTTAAAAACATGACTGATAAAGTGATTCTTGGACTTTGATTTATAAATGCTTTGTATTTTTTTCTTGTTGAGCATGATGGAATTACTACTAATCCTTTTGGACAAAAAGTAAAATTCAAATTTGCTTCAAAGTTTGAAATTGACACTGATAATGCTTTAAATCTGATTCATGCTACAACCAAACATCTAAACTTCCTCAAGCAAGAAGTTAGATACAAGAAAATTGCTGAACAGCTTTCAAATAAATTCTTGTAATCAAAAATTGATAATTTTCAGAAAATTCCAATTGACAATGTTTGCTCTAATATGCCAAATGCTTTTTGGCAGGAAAAGGAGATGATATAAATACCACTAGTAAGTGGATTACAGATATTTATACCACCAGTAAGTGGAAAAGTATGAATTCATTGGCAGAGAGGAAGAACAAGGGAAAAGCACCTGCACAGGGCTATTCTCAAGACAAAAGTGGTTTAGCTAGACTTCCTTTTGTAATGCATGAAGGCACATCCTCTAGGGTTAACCTAGATGGATCAAATTCCTAAAGGTAATTTGTCCTGGTAGAGGTAACATATTCTAGTGGTGACATGGTTATTGCTTTGCAAGAAGTTTTGTCCAGAAGTTTGCAATTCCATAATGGAACCTACATAGAACTACCAAATTCTATTAAATTTATCCTTGACAACCTCCAAGTTGCTTTTACCCCAAAACACCACACCCTTTTCCAAAAAACCCTCCAAGCATTGGAAATTCACCTAGTCAATACTACTGCCATAAATGAAGCCTATGTATGTCAACTCTTTGGCAAAGAGAATACCCATTCAAAGGATAAAAAGACTATAATGGGCACTGATTATGCTTAAGACCCAATCTCTGTTGAGAAGTGCTATTGCCAACTTGCCAACTAAAATACAGTTGTGTATTTTAGAAAGCAAGGTTATGTTTTGGTTCAAATATTTCAAGATACTTATTACAACTGCTGTTCCTAATCTTGCTAATTCGGATGATCTTAGTGACATCCTAAAGCAAGCCTATTAGGAAGAACACTTTGAGATCAGTCTTAGAGTGTATGAAAAGAAGCATCCTTTTCCTGGTCTTCTGGTCAACTATGAAGATGGTTCGGATGTTGCTGATAGGGATCCTAATTGGTTGTCCCAAATGTTTGAGTATGGCTTTATCAGACTCCTAAATTTAACGAGTCATGACCAAGCCAGTCAGCTATCGCAAATCATTCAAATGGCTATTAAAAAATTTGATAGCCCCTTTGTTTCCATCAAATGCTGGAGCACCTTGCCAAAATGGGAAAAAGATAACCAGATGAATGTCCAGCCCTCATAACATCTCATTCTCATTAATGGATACACTTACCAAGGACAATGGCATGAAGGAGACTCTCATCTATCCTTCAAAGATCCTTATGCTCTTGTAGAATACTGGAGAAATTATTTTAATAATCAAATTATTGATGTTGTTCAGAATCTATGGAAAGATTATCATTTCATAGGAAGCACAAAAAGAATTTTTGTTTTTGGTCCCAAACCTTATGCTACTGTTGTTTCTCGTATACATTTTGCAGAACATAGTAATCCAAGAAGCTTCATCATCCCAGGAAGAACTCCGGAGTATGAGTTACTTCTATATTGTGGAATTTGCAACCAATATGCTGTTTACCATGAGCATGAATGTAATGATGACCCTCCATGAGACCCTTATGATGGTTACCCATCTAATGCCCTTGATACTGATTAAGTCATCTCAGTGCAAACAGCTGAACTAGCCAATGCACTTGTTTCTACATTTGCTAAAACTATTAAGCCTTCTGTTGATAATCATGATTCTAAAGATGAACTATCCTTTAAAGCATCTGTTGCAAATAACCCATATTACCCCTACAATCAGGAACTGTTTGGTCATGATGAAGAAGACAATCCTGATTTAGCAGAAGAAGACACTCCTATTTGTCTGGTCTGCACAATGGCCAAAATGCTACAATATTTTCTTTGGTGAAGTCCAATTATTGTGCTACTTGCCCCCCTCAAAAGATGCTGCTTTTAATAAAGAAGATTCCTAATGATTATGGACACTTTGTTACTTTCGGAACAAAATGCCAAAAAGGTGAAGACTGGCTCTTTGAACTGAAGTTCCAGACTTTACTCCTACTTTCTTGAGTTGAAAAGTGAAAAGTTACTGTTCATTGTTACTGTTCATCACACTTTTTTAGCCTATATAAGGGGGGATGTCCCTTATTTTAAGACTCAGATTTTTCTTACAGAATTTTCTATAGGAGAGTTTTTCTTGAGAGAATTCCTTAGGACTTTCCTCTAGAATTTCCTCTACTACTTCCCTACAAATCTTGTAACTAGAACTAGTTTCAAGCCTTGTACTATTAAACTATTGAAATCCTGTAATTACTACTGCTGTAAATACTGTTGTCTATTTTCAATAATAACTACTTTCAACTTTATGTTTAATATACTTGCTACTACCGCCTTCTTGGCTGGTTCTATTTTAATTATTTTATTTTCAAATTGTTGCCACTGCCTTCTTGGCTGGTTTTACTTTGATTACATTATATTTTCAATATAATATTACTATGCTTTTGCCTTCAGCACTGTGTTCCACCCCCTTTGTAGTATTTTAATTATTTTATTTTCAAATTGTTGCTACCACCTTCTTGGCTGGTTTTACTTTGATTACATTATATTTTCAATATATATATATGGGACAAAAAGGTCATCATTGTCAACGTGGGCGGCATTACTTTATGCTTAGGGGGTTCAAGGGGTTCAAATGTTCAATTGAACCCCCTAACTTGATTTTTTTTTTTTTTAATTTATATAATTTTTTTATTAGTATAATTTACGCCTGAAGATATGTTTGTACACTCTAGCTTAAACCTTGCATACCTTAACCACATATCAGCACAACCCAAAATCAAACAATAACATAGATCACATGTCTCTCTAAGAGTAAAAAGAGAATGTTTGTAAGTCGTGTCTTTTTTTATTATAAATTTATATTATTTGTGTGTGAATGTGGGTCTAATACTGATTGTGGGTGTTATTTTTTATTTCTTATTATGTTATGTGTGAATTGTGATGTATGTGAATGTGTGTTGTGTACTACAAATATAATGTAACTTTATATAATTTAATAATTAGAAAATATGAAGGGTTTGTTACATGTGTGTATATTATTATCATGTTATAATAACTTTTTGTTATAAAGTTAGTGATTCAAGAACCAAAATAATAAAATTAGTAATTGTTTAAGAATTTTATTAGTTATGTAGATACTTAGTGTATTATTTATGTATGGATGAATGTGGTTATGTGGGCCAATTTAATACAAACAATAAGTGTGACATTTGCGACGAAAGAGAGACCAGAGGACACATTCTATGGAGCTGTAATACAACAAAGGATACTTGGGAAGAACTGAAAGTGAGGCATGCCATTCGGATCCCACCCCTGGAGGACTTCATTAACGTGCTTTTGTGGCTGCAAGAGCACTCTGGTGTTAATGATTGGGAGGTCTTTGCTGCTGCGGGATGGAGTCTTTGGAACAACAGGAATGTTATTAGACACGGAGGACAGGAAAATAGGGGAGAGAGATAGCATTGGATGCACGAAGGTATGCTGAGGAATTCCGAGCTCACATGCCTAGTGACCCCCCAAAATTCATGCATCCCCCTAAAAGATGGTCTCTGCCACCACCAATTGGTATAAGGTCAATGTGGACTAGGCGGTCTTCAAGGAGCAAGGTAGTATAGATGTGGGGGTGGTTATTAGAAATGCTAAAGAAGAGGTTATGGGATCAATGAGTAAGAAAATATGTCTGCCATTGGGAGCAATTGAGGCTAAAGCAAAGGTTGTCGAAGAAGGTATTTTGTTGGCATGGGATCTGGGTCTAAAGAATGTTGTTGTAGAAGGGGATTCATTGGCAGTGGCACAAGCCCTTAATGGCATAGCCACCCCTGCCATTTCTATCCGAAAGGTATTTGAAGGCATCTCCTAGTGGCTTAAGAAGTTTGATAACTGGAAGATCTCACACATGAGGAGAAGCAGCAATACAACTGCACATGTAATGGCTAAAGAAGCCAAACCAATTCTAGAAAGTGTAATCTGGGTGGAGGACTCTCCCCTATCTATTGCTGACCAACTTATGTATGATGTACTGTCTATGGACTCTGTCCTAGTTGTTGAATGAAATTTAAGAGCTTTTCATCATTATTAAATAATAATAAAAAATACAGTGACAATGGGTTGAGTTTTGTTATTTAATTTGAAATATTTTTTATAAAAATAATGACAAATAGATAATGACAACTTCATAAAAATTAAAAATGTTATACAAACTTAATAAAATAAAATGGTCACACTTACCAACATTAACAATATATAATGACAATTGATATTATACTATATTGTAATGATTTTAAAATATGAAATCTTAGAAGAAATTGTAAAACTTCATATATTTGCCTTTTTTTTTTTTTTTTGTTCGATAACTTAATATGTTCAAAATCTTTTTTTTATTAAATTTTTTTTGGTTCAAGTTTCTTAATGACCCCCTAAACAAAATTCCTAGAACCATCACTAACTGTCAATTGGTGAATGGAAATTGACCATGATTGGAAAAATATGATGTAGCAAACAAAAATACTAAGATCAAGCCCATATGCTGACATGGAGCCCAGGTGGCGGCTGTTGATGGTAAGGACACCTCATGTCAGCCATCGTTTTGATTTTAGTATTTTCTGTTTTCCGTATTATACCTTCTCATTTATCAATTGACGGCATAGACATTTTTAATAACCATTTAAAGGGTTAATGAACTATTTTTTATAGTTATACAACCTGAAGGAAACTATCCTAACTAGCTAGTATCCATATGGATTTATAAATAGAAAAGAAGGTAAAGAGGAGCCCTTTTTTTTTTTAAGAAAAAAATGGTTAAGAGGGGGTGATTAGTGTTACATTCAGGGACGGAACCAGGACTTAAAGTTAAGGGGGGCAGTATTATTGTTAGTTATATGCATTGGCTTCAGCTTTCGGTTCTATTGCTTAGCCGACAAAGGTTTTCTTTTATTATTATTTTTTTATGTGTGTGTAGAGTGAGTCTTTTGTTAGTAAGGACAAAATTATTTTGTTTAAAGTTTTTTATAAGGCTGAATTGTTTGTTTTTGATAAAATTGGTTGATTAGTCTCAAATTTTTTTTAAAAACTTTGCTATTGCCTATTGGTAATTTTTGTTGTTGGGCTAATATTTTGGGCTTGTATATATATTTTTTTAGATTTTAGATCCTTTTTTTTTTTTTTTATGGACTTTAAAAGGAGGGAAATGCTAGATCTGCAAATTTTTGTTGTGACTAGTGGTTATTAGTAAGTAAAAAAAATGATATAAGTAGTGGACTCAAATGCAAACTAGTAAGAATTTATTACCTCAATAGTATATAAAAATGTTGTAAAAAAGTTTGTAACCGTAACATTTCTCTTTTAATGATCAATAAGGGGGACAAAATATAATTTTATTGAGTGAAATTGCTAAAATTAGTACCTAAATGTATAGTTATATAATTATATTATTTAAAAAAAAATTAGGGGGGGGGGGGGGGGGGGGGGGCATTGCCCCCCTAGTCCATGAATGGCTCCGTCCATGGTTACATTCCTATCCAAGCATAACCATAGTCGTCCCCAACGGCTCCCATGTTAAGACCTCATCCTGTAGAAGTATAAGGAGCACTAACATGTACTAGTGAGAAATGGGTGACTCAATCCCGAGGTACTTCGCATATTCGCATATAGAAGTCTCGTTGGCCTAAGGCCTTAGCTACTTGGCCACCAATCATATCAGTGTGTGGAGCCTAATTTAATAGGTGGTATTTGAACATTTTCATTTCAGATAAGTAGTAGGTCATGTTCAATGATAGTAGACAAAGAAGGGGATAATAATATACTAAAAGATTCATGGCTTTCTCATTCCTATTCATTAAAAAAAAAAATAAATAAATAAATATGAGTAAGAGCACTAGCATTAGAGTGTAAACACCCTCCGGTTTCTATTTTACAACCTAATTTTTTAAAACAAGCTACATCCCAATTGCTAAACCCAAATTATTTTCCCACCCCCCTACAGTGAGGTTGCAAGTATGCAACCTCATTGTTCACATGTTGTATTAAAAAAATACTATTATTTTATTAACTCCATTTTCTCTCTCCTCTAACTCTCTGCCTCACTTCTCTATCTCTATCTCTTCTCTTTCTATTTCTCTCTTCTCCGTTTCCCACTCTTCTCTCTCTATTTCTCTCTTCCTTTTTCCTTTTCTCGATCTCTCCCTCTCCGAATCGGTTTGTGCTGGGTTTAGTGGTGGCGTTTCGATGGTGGAGTGAATTGGTGGCCAAGTTTGGTGGTGGCAGATCAGCTTTTAGGCTTCAGATCGACATGGTAGATTGTCGTGGGTGGGATTCAGGTGGGTTCAGATCGCTGTGGGTGGGTGAATCGATGTTGCCGCTACTATTCTCATCTCTTTCAACCAAAGATTAGTCATTTCTGGTCTTGGGTCGTGGTTTCTTGGTGGTTTCTAAGCTTGTGGTTCGGTGGGTATGTAAATTTTGTTGAAATTTTTGGGTTTCTTGGTGATTGTTTGTTGGTCGTTTCTTGGTTTGTGGTTTCTCTGTGGTTCGGTGGCTTTGGTGGGTTGTAGTGGCAGTGGGTTTGTGATTGCTTGCTTCGGTGGATTGAAATTGTTGGGCTGAATTGTGGTAGGAGGTTGCTGGCTTTAGTGAGTTGGTGGTGGTTAATGGCCGTGGGTTTAATGGAGAAAGAGGAAAGAGGGAAGTGTGATGTTTATATTATAATATTATTTAATTGTGTAATTTATATTATTTTATTAAGTTTTATATAAAAATAAAAATGTTGGATAAATGGTAAAACGAGATGGTAAAATAAGTGAAGTAAGTTTTCAAGGAGTAAAATAAATAGAACTTTATTGACATCTAGAATGCTAATACTATAAGAAGGGAAGGTCAGGGTCATGGGTTAGCGAATCACATTGCACCACAAAGGATGCTAGTACCATATGTTGAACCATATTTGCAAAATAAATTTTCCTTTTGCAGTAAAATGTTAAGAATATTAATGTGAGCGGACATTTAACATAAAAAATAAAAAAAAATACATTGAACAATCAGCATCGAACGCAAATTATGAAGGGGTCATAAAAGATAAAAAACGATATCAATGAATTAGGATAACTCCTAGATTTCTCCGGTCTCCACCATCTGTAGATGGGATTATACTTATCATAATTTTTAACATTTTTTTTAATTTTTAATTATTATTATTATTATTTATAACGGAGCCAGTTGATATTATTGCTTGCCTTTCAAAAAAAAAAAAAAATCCACTTCACTTTTTATTATTATTTGTATTATATAAGATAGAAATTTTACTTTGGTCTAATTTAAGTATATATATGTGTAAAGCTTCCTTCTGAAAATTTGTACTCCAACTCTTACCTTCCCCACCTTATAAGCAATTATACTTATGGATTGATCATCGCATCAAGAGTGTGTGATAGTCACTTTACTTCTAAAAGGCCTGGGAATAGTTAACTGATCTTTATGTGTGTTTTTATTATGTATATTTTTGGAGTAAAAGAGGCCGGCAATATTTAGGAATGTTAATAAGTTGAAGTGAGCCACATATCATGCACTAAGACGTAATCTCTTTGGTTTGTTTACTTGGCCATCAAGTTCAAACCATATGCTCTTTCTCCCAAAAAAAAAATGGAAAAAAGGAAGTTCAAACTATATGCTAAAAAAAAAAAATTCAAACCAAACTCTAAAATCATGTTTAGTACTTTAGTTAATGAATGAGGTATGTCACTTAATTTATGCACGAATAATTTGATTTTCAATTATAGATTAATCATTCAACAAACAAAAATCACATTCCATTAACAACTAAAATAAAATAGCTTTAAAAAAAAAGCTACTCAATCCATTATATCATCATCACAAAAATATGATTGTCTAAAAAAAACTAAACCTTAATTTGTAGAATATAGGTTCTAATTAGCTCAATTAGTAAAATTTCTTATCGTCTAGCGGCAGAGCCAAAAAATATATCTAGTGGGGCTAAGTAATCATAACAAAAGTCATAAATAAATAAAAATTAAGTCAAAACAAATACTTAGTTCCATATATTAACTTTAACTCAACAATATTATGCCCTGTGTAACTATGTTCTTTCGATGTACTAAAATCATTTGAATTTGATTATGAATTAATCAAGGATCGATCATGTACTCATAAAAGTTTCATATTTTTGAACTCTCGTAGGGAGTTCAACACCTAAAGTTTCATATTTTGGCACCAATGATTAAGTAAATAAAAGCTTCTGAATTTTGAAAATTTTTTCTCTTAAAATATGCATATAATAGATGGTTTGTCCATAAATTACTCATACTTTAAAGGTAAGTATTTGAATTTTATAAACTAGTTATATAACTAATTAAAAAAAAAAAAAAAAAAAAAAACGAAGTGGACAAACCCAAACAATTAAACAATTGTTTAACCAATAAGAAACAAAACTATTTTAAGTTTTATTTTTTATTTGTACTCTTTTCTTTGTTGATTTGCCCCTTTTTTTTTTCCTCTGAGAAATTGTTGATTTGGATTTGGGAGTTTTGTAAGTATTCAAAGGGCCATGCCCTGATTAATGGGCCAAGACAATATTTTGTTTTTGGGTTTTTCTTTTTCTAAAATGTTTTGGGTTTTTCTGTACTTTTTTTTTTTTTACTAGTTTGAATATTTGAGAATCAATTATAAATGTTGAAGGACTAAATTCTACTCTATCTATTTACTATTAAAAATAAATTATATATTTTAGTTTTTGAGATGTCAAATTCTAAAAATTTCAGGGGCAAGTTGTAAGTTGTAATTGAATGTTTTTGGTTTTTGACAAGTCTAATGGGAATTGTAAAAAGTCATGGCCTCCCAGCCCCTCCCTAGCTCCGCCTTATTATTGTTGAATGAAATATTTGGGATATGATCTCCGCCTACACCAAAAGTTAATTAGTATCTTGATTTGATAAATTTATCATCTTCCTAAACAATAATTAATATACCAAAGTTATTTAGTTTGTTGTGGACATAAACAATAAAATTTAAAAAGAAAATAATTAATATATATTTATAAATCAAAATATAAGATTTCATCTTTGTGTACCTAAAAATAAACAAGCGTGACAAAAAGAGACAATGAATTAGAAAGATATGGTAAATTTTACTCTATAAGCTTTACAAATTGGCGTGTTATCAATTACCAAAAAAAAAAAAAAAAAGAGTAATTCAGATATTTATTAATTCATAAAAAACTTTGGACGGTATCTAAGTGAAGCCTAGCTCATAAATATGATCATTTAATAAAAAAAAGAAGAAGGGAAAATCATTTTTTTTCCACCCTAGATTATATTCTATTTTACACTAACTCCCCTTAAACTACAAGAATGCACAATCGTCTCCATAAACTAAATCATGTGTAATACTTTACCTCATTTCATCATTTTCTCTGTTAAGTCTAACAAAACGTAATATTAAAAGACCAATTGACTCTCTACAATCTATTTTGAAATGAGAGATCAATTGGTCTTTTAATACTAATTTATATCTAATATTAATGAACTATAAAATTTATATAAAAAAACCAATCACAAATGCTCAATAAAAATTTCCACATAACAAAGATCACCATACGTTCTATTTTATTAAAAATTATAAAAAGAAGACCATAGGTAGTATTAAATTTAGGTAAGAATTTTAATATGTGACTAATTATATCTACTTTTTCAACTAAATAAATTGATTAATTATGGGTTCTAATTAGCTCAACTGGTAAAGTCTCTGATGGTTGAATAAAAGATCTGGGGTTCAATCTCCGCCTACACCAAAAACTAATTAGTATCTTGGTCTGTTGATAAAAAACTATCATTAGGAGCGGACGTCATAGGTTGAAACTCTCTCTCTTAAAAAAAATTATTTATATTTTTATGATAAAAATTGTGTTTAATCTTAAATGTATCCACACATATGGATGTGTTATATGTTATTTTTTTTTTTTTTTAATAATTTGACTAATTATTTATATTTTTATAATAAAAATTGTGTGTAATTTTAAATGTTTCCATGCGTCTGCATGGGTTATATGCTAGTTAAATTAAAAGGCAATTGAATAAACTTATATACATGGTAGATTAGGTTGGGCTAAGTGGGTCGATAAAATTATCAACTTGAACTCAACCCAACCCAACCCAAGTCTGAAAATAAAATTTCCACCTTAACCCAGCCTACCAATCCATAAAAACCAACATGAAAGTCAAGATGTCAATTAGTTTGATGTTGTTGGCTAAGTAGGGTCGATAAAATTATCAACTTGAACTCAACCCAACCCAACCCAAGTCTGAAAATAAAATTTCCACCTTAACCCAGCCTACCAATCCATAAAAACCAACATGAAAGTCAAGATGTCAAGCTGGGTTGGTTTTGCTCGGTTGACAAGTTTGATGCACACCTCTAATTATGACAAAGAAGTTGCTAATTCAAATGCTATGTTGTATTGATTAAAAAAAAAAATAGACATTTATTTCATGTCACATCCAATTATTAAATATAAGTATCCATCAAAATATATATATATATATATATATATATATATATATATATATAAGTAAAATTTGTAATAGTAAAAAACTATATGAAACCCTAAAATCAAGTGTTACTGCTAGTGCTGTCGTGGGTTTTAGTTAGCTCAACTGGTAAAGTTTTTAATGGTTGAATAAGAGATCTGGTTCAATTTTCGCCTACACCAAAAACTGATTAGTATCTTAGTTTGATGATAAAGAGCTATCATCAGGAGCAAACACCATTGGTTGAAACTCTCTCCAAAAAAAAAAAAAAAAAGTGCTAGTGTTGTTTTGTGTTTGTTTCTTAAAAATAAAAAGAAAATGCTAGTGTTGAGGTGGAATTTTGTTCCATTACAACTACAAGTTGTCAAGTTTCATGTTTGTTTGTCCTGTTTTGAATTTTATTAATAAACTTAAACAAAGTGAAGATGGCCTTAGCTTCTCAACAGAAATAAGTGGTTGATATAACCGCTAAGGTGGCTCTGATTGAACTTCAGTATGGAGTATCCAACCTCCGAGGCAACCTGACGCTCGAGTTCTTAGAACAAATAGCCTCAAGAAAGACTATAATGATTCGGAAATCTAAATAAGCTCTTTCCCTTCCGATTGAGTGGCCTTTAGTAGCTAGAGGAAAATAAAGCAAAAGCGATTCTCGTAGTAGCGGCGAGCGAAATGGGAGTAGCCTAAACCGTGAAAACGGGGTTGTGGGAGAGCTACTACTAACAGTTGCAAGCGAGAAAGAGCCAGAAGAGCTAGTCATCTGAGTCTTGACTGGGACTTTTTACCCTAGTTGGGACAATCCAAAATTGGGCCAATCAACAATTGGCACCACGTATGGAGCGGTAAGAAATGAAGGGCTATCTTTTCGGCACTGATCTATATCACTCCAGAAGAAACGATATAAAAGTACTTACCTTTTCCTTGGTGAGTTGGAGTGGGGTTCCGTCCTCGCTTGCCTTGCGACCTAGCTAGGTATTCCGTTTCTGGTTTCCCAGACTTTTTGTAAAGGGCCCCAATCTTTCGCTTTTCAGCTTTTAATAAACTCCTGCTCGAGCTACTCGACTAACTCTGGTTCTTTCGAAGAAGACCTTGATTTGAAAAGAGAGAAATCAACTTTATCCATTGAATGATCAAACAACTTTTCTTTTAATACTCAAGGAGATTTGGAGGACCAGCGAGGCGGGGGGAAAGAGCGATCACAAATCTCACGAATCAATTCAAGAGTAAACGTATGCGGTGGCTCCTAAACGAGCTTCTCTCCTACATCTGATCGCAACCAGGTACGTCTGGTCATTTTTGTACCAACTTTTGGCAAAGGGCCAGGTACATCTTGATCAAAACCAAGCAGCTTGGCAACTCTGTGAGGTTGTATGAGATAATGGCAACATATTTTTCCTTGCTTTTCTCCTTCCCTATGCCACCTTTGCCCATATCATTCAAGGGGCTCGCAACTTTATTAGCTAGGGCCACTCGCATGTTAGAGTTAGAGGTTCGTAGGTTAGGTAATAAAAGTATCCTTGTAAAAGTGCAAGCGATGGTGACTTTGAGATCAGAGGCTTAGGGCGGCTGTAGAGATAGAGTCTTTACGGGCACGAGTACTCGGAAGGTTACATTAGTAAGCCAGTGAAGTGAAGTGCAAGCTTGGGATGGCGGCTTGAATCAATCATCTATTCCGAGAACGACTACCAAAACTGGAGATGTATTCTCTGATCCACCGACCGATAACTGTGCTTGTCAATAGATATTCTCTTTCCGCTGTATCTATATCTCCTAGATGAGTTCAAGGTGGTTATCAAAGTTTTTGATGTGTTATACTTGCACGAGAATAGACCCTTCTCAACGAAAAGTACGCTTGCTTGAATTTCCGGCCAAAACGCCTTACGTATCTGGTATGGTAGCCGCCCTCTTGCCTAAGAAAATCAAAGAGCCACCGAACCAATTTGAACTTAAAAACGAACTTTTTTGGAAAAATGGCATAGAATAGAATCCAAAATCTCATGTGTGGAGACTTAAGCATTAAAATTCCCTCCAGACAAAAAGAGACTCCTTCCTGTACGAGTAGTGAAGAATTAGAGTGAGTTGTGTTGTGGTTGGTTGTTGACCAACAGATTCTTTCTTCAATCGTTTCGACCAGGACAAGTGGGTTGGTTCGTTTCATCCTTCTCGATCAGGACAAGTGGGTTGGTTCGTTTCATCCTTCTATCTACGCAATTCTCTGTCTTCGTTCGTGATCATGTTGGGCGGTCTAGTAGCGCTGCCCCTAACTCTTGATCGAAGGAAGCAGCACCAGTAGGGGAGATAAAGTGAGATTAATGTAATAGGATTTGAACCCACAAATGAGAACAAATGGACCCAGGCTAACCTTTGCCTAGTACACTTCAACAAGTACATTATATCATTATCATAAATGAAAATAACTAACATTAGAATTTTTATGATGCATAGATATTATTGCAAAAGTGGTTGCTGTCGGTCCAATTGAACATCCTACCATTAAAGGATCAAAAGTTGCAATGAGAAACATAACTGTGATGACTATACAGTACGTCTTAATTCTTACAAGTTCCAATACATTAAATATATATAATATAAATTTACATTAATAACAATATTTGAACAGAGGAAATAAAATAAAGCTTACCCTTTGGGGACCAGTTGCAAATGAAATTGATGATAACCTCTTCAAAAGGAATCCGGGACCTTTTATTATAGTTGCTACATGTCTAATTGTGAAAACTTTTAAAGGTCAGTACATTGTTTCTTTTATTTGCATATTTATAACTACATTAATAAATTATATGTGCATTTTAAAAAATTTATCCATATAAATGTAGGGGAATATAACTTATCATCTACAAGCAGAACAAAAAATTATATAAATTTGGAGATTCCAGAGACTTCTGCGTTTATGGATCAGTAAGTAATCTATATATTTTTAGCAATATATGTTATATAATATTTTACAGTATACGCAAGCTTATACTAACTTCTTTCTGTTACAATCATAGGGAAGTGAAAAATGATCATCTTATAGAAGAGCTACCAAGACAATTTAAGCCACAGAGAACAATTGAAGAAGAGATGAACAATAGCAGAAGAACCATAATTGAAATATTAAACATGGTCTGGAACTCTGAAAATAAGGGTAAGGGATAAGTTTTTCAAAAGAAAAATCCTAAAATGAAATTGACAATGGCATGTTAAATTTTACAAATAAATCATTCAATAAATTTGAAATTCCAGGAGACTATCTTCACTTGCCATGGAAAGATTACAAAAATTGAAACAGCTTTTGGTTGGTACTTTATGTCATGCGAAACATGTCATAGAAAGGTTAAACCAAAAGGTGAACATTTGTGGTGTGATCGTTGTAACAAACTGACAGGCTTCCCAATCCCAAGATATGTATAATATAAAAGTATATATATATATATATATATATATATATATAAAGAAAAGTGAAAAAAAATTAATTAAAATTATATCTACCATGCCTTCTTTCAGGTATAGAATTGAATTGAAAGTTGAAGATGACACAGGATTGACAACATTCATTTTATTTGATTCTATGGCTGAAAAATTACTCCATATATCAGCAAAAGAACTTATAAATAAATGTTCACATGTGAGAATTTGAAATTCACAAATAGTACTTAATATATTCTTTAGTATAATTGATCTTACAATTTATGTCCTACTATTTCTACAAGGTACCTGAAGACATTTGTCTTCCAATTGGAACTCAATGATTATAACCTCAAACAAGGATGGGAGATCTACACAGTAAAGAGAGTTTTTGATCCTATTATGCAGATTGACAATTCAGTTAAACTTGATCAAATAACTGATGTGAGTACTTTTATATTAAATTTAAATAAAAAAAATTAGATTTTTTTAATGTTACTTATTCATATCAGAATAAAATTTACACCATATTCTTTTAACAGTATTATATGAGCGATGCTACAAATGATTCTGACAACAACTTACCAAGTGAAAAAGATGCTAATCCTACAAATGATGCAAGTGATGTACAACTCACACCTATTGCAGATCGACAAAAGAGGAAAAGGAAACAAAAACTCTTTTAATATGTTGAAGCTTATGTTACAAATTATTTCAACTTTTCTTACAATAATGCAATCACCATTAGGAAGGTGTTCTGCTATCTGTTGGGAATAGACAAGTGACCTTACAAAATAGTTAACGAAGGAATAGGTGGTGTTAAATATTTTGAGAATTTGATGTTAATGGTTTTGTCTACGTGTGTATTGGTTATATTTGATGGATGCATGTTGTCCACCTGTTGTATTGGTCTTACTTGATGTATAAATGATGGTCCACCTGTTGTTTTTTCATGTTTTTGGCAATTTACTGGATTTGCATGATTGTCCACCTGTTGTATTGGTTTCAATTGATGGATGCATGATAGTCCACCTGTTGATTTCTCATGATAGTCTACGTGTTGTTTTTACTGACTAATGTTTCTTTGAACTTTCTTTGCCTTTTGCTTTTACTTTTCATCAAAGAAGAGACTTTACCTTTTGTTAAAAGTGTGGAAGTGTAACAAGTGATCTGTCTACAACTACAAACTTATTATTACTACTATTATTAATATAATTATCACCATGAAATCTATTAAGTATTATCTATGTATTATTCATCCAAAAAAAAAAAAAAAATCATCAAAAGTATTATCTATGTATGTTCTTTTATTTATGAATTATGCTAGGACCACATAAATGGGCACAACTTTATGTCACATGGTGAGTTGTGATTGGCAAAAGTATGTTCTCACATGGCCCATTGACCATCTTTGCCAATTATAACTCGTCATGTGATGAATTGTAGTACAAAATTGTACCCATTTATGTGGTTCTAGTACAACTCTTTATTTATTATTAATGAGCTTAACACTTTATTTATTATTTATCTGTTGGGAATAGATAAATGACCTTACAAAATAGTTAACGAAGGAATAGGTGGTGTTAAATATTCTGAGTTTGACGTTAATGGTTTTGTCTACGTGTGTATTGGTTATATTTGATGGATGCATGTTGTCCACCTGTTGTAATGGTCTTACTTGATGTATAGATGATGGTCCACCTGTTGTTTTCTCATGTTTTTGGCAATTTATTGGTTTTGCAAGATTGTCCACCTGTTGTATTGGTTTGAATTGATTGATGCATGATAGTCCACCTGTTGATTTCTCATGATAGTCTACGTGTTGTTCTTATTGACTAATATTTCTTTGAACTTTCTTTGACTATTGCTTTTAATTTTCATCAAAGAAGAGACTTTACCTTTTGTTAAAAGTGTGGAAGTGTGCCTTGACCCACTTGAACCCTTTTTTTATTTAATTTTTATTTATTTATTTTAGGTAATTTTTATTATTCATCCCAAAAAAAAAAAAAAATCATCAAAAGTATTATCTATGTATTTTCTTTTATTTATGAATTATGCTAGGACCACATAAATGGGCACAACTTTATGTCACATGGTGAGTTGTGATTGGTAAAAGTATATTCTCACATGGCCCACTGACACATCTTTGCCAATTATAACTTGTCATGTGGTGAGTTGTAGTATAAAATTATGCCCATTTATGTGGTTCTAGCACAACTCTTTATTTATTATTAATGAGTTGACTCTTTAATCAGAAGGTTAAACATATATGTAAATTATCATTTTAAATATTTGCTACAAATTATATAGATTTTGAATAATGAATATATAAAAATTAGAGGCAAACCGAAATCGGACACCGGTATTAATCAGTATCGAAATATTTCATTTTTTTAATCAAATTGAAATGGTCTTGAGTATGGTATTGACTCCCTTGTGTTATACTATGCAGCATATCTATTGAAAACGCACTATAATAGACTCTATAATAATATATTTAATTGTTATATTTAATATGTTTGCACAAAAAAATTACTATAACCCTATATATAGTAATTTTAATGTGTTTATAATACGTAATATTGGAAAAGTAAGTCGTACGCCTACCTAGCACAAATTTAAACAGTCTTATCCTATCAAACAGTTTGAAGTGCCACATAGCATCTGATGAATCAAAATTCTTCCACTTTATACTAGTGCGTCTTGATTACTTTTTTCCTGTTGTACTACATTATTTTATTTTTTTATGAAAGAAAGAAGAACCATGCACCTTTAATATATAATTCAACTTTACAGCGGGTATATTCAGCCAAAAAAAAAAAAAAAGGTTCAAAAATCAAAAGAGATTTAAAAAAACTCAATCACATGTTATATATTTTCTAAATTTTCTTTACTTATAAGATAGGTTATAATATATACACCAAAAAGTGCCTGTTGAAAAGTCATAACCATTCAAATTAGATATACCAAAAGTTGCCTATTAAAAAGTTATAACCCTTCATATTGGATATACCAAAATGTGCTTATTGACTGAAAATGTTCCTATTGAATGAAAATGTGTCTATTGACCTAAAATGTGCATATTGAATAAAAATATGTTTATTGACCAAAAATGTGCCTATTAAAAAATGAAAAGGCACAACTATATGGTGTTTTTCAATCTATACATACATAAATTTATATAGCCACATGGTACAATAAGGAGTGGTCAACAAAAAGTTTAATGTTTCACTTTCATATTATACAAGCCCCATCCGTGTGCAATTTGCCTTTTTTTTTTAATATATATTTTTTTCAAACTTGACGCATCCAAATATTGGGCTTATGCTCCAATTTTTTGAAATTATTAACAATAGCTCTCATAATGCTATTTTAATTATCAATTAATAATGAGTCCCTTGATGAATTGGTAAAAAGGCTAACCAATAACAAAAGTGGCAGCCATGCCAAAATTGAGTCCAGTAAAATAGATACAACATATTTGACTCTATTATATTGACCAAAATTTCTTTATTCATCAAACCCATACACCTTTGCACATAAAAGGCCAAAGCTATGGTATTAGCATTAATGACATGTTTAACTATCATTTACATCCATGTGATGATATCAACCACATATATATATATATATATATATTACTCATAGTTTGCATGCCTTTAACTCCTGCCATTACAATCTTGCACATAAGTCAAGAATCATACCTTTTATAAAAAAGGGCGGCTCCAAGACCAGCCAAGAGGGTTCAAATGAACCCCCTAACTTGTTCCCAAAAAAAAAAAAAAATTTAACCCCTACAATGAAAATTTGAACACCCAAACTTTAAACTTTCTGTTAAGCTCAATTGAAATAAGTTTGAATATGATTCTTAGTTTTTCTCTATGTCCAATCAAGTAGTTTGATAAGTGCTATACACATTTTCAAGTCCAAAAAACCCTTTACTACTTACTCCAATTTCAAGAGAGTGACTGCGTGTATATTTATAAAACCATACACTTCAAAAGCAAAATTTATTAGTGGAGTATTATTTTTCTTAGTTTCACACTTACTCCTAACCCTACTCCTAAATGTGTTACTATTCTTATTTATTCTATTTTTTTATTCAATTTATATAACTTATAAATATAATAAGTTATTATTAATTTGATAAAAATATATAATTAGTTATTTGATTCTATTTGTTTATGCATCCAATGATTGTTGTCTTAACGATCTTTAAACTGTTAATAATTTTTTAGACTATTATATAATATAGCTGTATTGTATAACATGGAAGTTGTATCTATAGAAAAACCCAAAAAAAAAAAAAAATCATCTTATATTTTTTCTTGTGCCTACCCCCTGCCAATAAATTTCTAGCTCCGCCATTATTGACCCCCCTAGAAAAAAATCTTGGAGCCGCCACAGTTTATAATGAAACCTGTTTCTTTCTTTTCCACCATTAACACGAACCGGTACAAGGCTTGGGTCATCAAACCATTCGCGGTTTCACGGAATAAAAGAATTAATGGCTTCCAACTTAGACATGTATTCTCATCAAATAAATATAGCCAATAAATCAATCAGGGGGTTTCACGCAATAAATAAATACATATAAGTCGCCTAAAGAATCCACCAAATAGCAACTCAAAACCAATTTGATAGTTTCATATATACTTCTCTATATCAAAGACTAAATAGCAACAATATATAACAACTTTTGACAATTTGTCTTTCATACAAACTCTATTTACTGTATTCATTTTATTGTTGCATTGTAAGGTTGTCTATAGTTGTTGTTTGAAAAAGGGATAATATTAGAAAAGAATAAACCAGTTATGTTACTATGTAATCCAACATCAAAATCAATATCACCACCGAAAGTAATATTAACGCAAATATGAATATAAATCACACAATAACATATATTTAGAACTCACGCAAATCCTTTGAGTTTATGATACAAAAACTGTGCTACGTTAACCCACTTTTTATTTAACATACATTTGAGGAGAGGTCTCTGACCTTTAAACTTGTTTTGGAACTTTGCTGGCTGGTGTTATCAAAAAGAGAAGTCCTGTTGCAAATACTAAATTTCGGATAGAGGGAGAGAGAAGGGAAAGAAGAACGTTCAGTGAGAAAAATATAAAAAAGAAGTGATGTTTTATTTATAACTACTGCTCAAGAGTTGTGTCTCTAGTTTATAATGATAGGCATTTTTTTAAAAAGGTGAACGTTTAAATGAAAAGATACAATTGTTGTGTTTTTAATCATAGACGTGGCATTAATTTATGTAGCCATGTGACATAATGAGAAGAGGTCAACAAAAAGTCAAACATTTCGGCTATTAGTTATTACTAGTCGCTAACCCGTGCGATGCACGGGAATAATTACTGGATGATTTTAGGGAAAAAAAAGTCATAATCTTTCATATTAGATATATCGAAATGTGTTTATTGGAAGGTCATAACTCTTTATATTAGATATATATTAAAGGTGTCTATTTAACGAAAATGTGTCTATTAAATAAAAATGTACATATTGAATGAAAATGTGTCTATTGAATAAAAATGTGTCTATTGACTGAAAATATGCATATTGAATGAAAATATGCATATTGAAGAGTCATAAACATTTTGGTATGAATAGTAGTTTATATTCATTTGGTAATTTTTTCTCAACTTCTTCTTTTTCATCTTTCTTAGAAACACAAGAAATTTGTGGATTTTCTTCAAAATTGCTATTTGTAAAACCCAATAAACTTGGTTGTGTCATGGGAAGAATTTTGTGCCCATACACTATTGCACATAAAAAGCCAAAAAATATAATTGGACTAAGAACCAGTTATGTATAAACTATAAATTAATATGGTGTGAAAATCTAATTCAAACTCAAAATAAATTTCAACTAAAACATAAAAATATTTTTATTACAGTAGTCAACGATGAAACAAAAAGAAGAATAAATTGTGAAGTGCAAATATGCCAAACACACATTAAATGCCACATGTTTGATTTTAATTGCCGTTTTACCTTGATTTTACCACCAAAGTCTGGCCATTCCAAGCATGGTAATACAATCTTATACAAATTAGAACACAAGTAATAAAACTGCCAACAACACAGAATAGTTGATAGGGTATATATTAATATTGAAGACAACGTTTCAACCAATAACAATACACAATACCATTCTCATAGCAAAATATTAACATAAAGCAAATGCGCAGGATTCAATTTTTTACAATGGCCAACAATTAAAGTATCAATATAAAGAGGTACCTACTTCTTGATTATAGTGTTGAAGTCATGGCCATTTCATAAATTATAATACAATCTCGCTCTATATTATGGCCATAAGAAAATATTAAAACAACCTGTACTGCTTTAAACCAAATCTCCATTGCAACTACCCGATTCAAACCCAAATGTTAAAATTCAAATGGAGATGAGGAAATACAAAACAATAACTCCAACAACCAAATATGCTTAAATAAATAATCAAAGCCATTAAGCCAAAAAAATGCAAATTTAAACTCATTTTACAAAGTCAAACGGTGCACAAATAACAATATATATGTTGTGTAACTTTGGCACACAAAGTAAGGCAAAAAGTATGTAACCAAATAGTATAACACTAGCTTCTAAAAAAAAAGAATAGTATAACACCATGATCAATACTTAGAGCAATTTCTCAATCACGGTTGACCAAATTAGTTTCTAACCTTTTCATCAAGGGAATATAGCGCCAATAATGTTGTTTTCTTCTTTCTATACTCCTCTGGCAGAAAAGAAACTGGGAGAAATAAGAAGTGAATGTAAATACACAAAGAGAGAGTTAAAAGATATAGTAACGGTAGTAAAATTGTATTGAAACGGTTTGTTTAATCCACCAAATGAAAAGATACAACTGTTAGGTTTTTAAATGTAGGCATGTGGCATAAATTTATGTAACCATATGGTGCAATGAGAAGTGGTCAACAAAAAGTCAAACGTTTCGGCTATTAGTTATTACTAGTAACAGACCCGCGCGTTGCGCGTGATTATTTTTTATGGTGATCTCATTATTATTATTATTATTTTGTAATTTGAACTAATTTAATGAAAAGTAATGCATTTCATAATCATATTTATCACAAAATAATTTTTTATTATTGTAGAATTGTTTTATTTAAAATTTGAAATCTTAATTTTACCATAGTTGGTTGACTAATTTTTACATCTCTAAATCAATTAAACACGTTTTGCATGCTACATATAAACCTTCTTTTCCGTAAGGGTTGAAATAATGTGTGTAATATTTTTTTTCTATGGAAGTTAAAAAGAATAAAATTCACCTTGTCTTAATGTCTTCTAAAAATTAAATTTGGAGATTCTCTTTCAATAACTGTGGAGCTTTCAATACTGCATCAGTATGTTTTGATGGTTAACTTATTATACTAAAATTAAAAAATATATATATACCAAAAATTGAAGGAAAAAAAAAATATATATATATATATATAGAGAGAGAGAGAGAGAGAGAGAGAGAGAGAGAGAGAGAGAGAGAGAGAGACTTTTGTGTGTGGAAAAATAGAAATTATGTATGGAATAAGAGGGAGAATGACAATTTTATAGTATGAGGATAAAAATAAGAAGAGTAAAAAATAAAGGAAGATAAAAGATAGAATAATATTAATATTGAGAGTAGTGGGATATGAAAAGTTGAAATGGAATGACAAAGGTTGAAGAAAGTTAAGGTAGAGAGTAATGGGAATATGAAAAGTTAAAATGGAATTGAAAATTTAATAATAAATGAGAATAATTAAAAATAAGATAAATTAAATACTCCATCCGTTCCACTTTGTTTGTCCTATTTGAAAAGTCAAATTTTTTAAGGGAACATAATTCATTGTCTTGTCTAACTTTTAAAAATGTATAAGTTTCCAAAACTACCCTTAAATAAATTTATCAAAAAATTGAATTAGTAAATTAATAGGGGTATAATAGGAACATTAGTAAATTAATGACTTTTATTTTTAGAAACAGAACAATATTTTGGGACATTCCAAAATGGAATAGAGGACAAACAAAGTGGAACGGAGGGAGTATGATATTTTGATTGTAATATATTAGAGTTTTTAATTCATTTTAAATGTTAAAAAATTATATAAAAAATTGAAAAAAAAGTGATAATGAGATGGTTGCTGATGTTGCTTAATGGGAGTATAGTAATATTAAATGCTACGCTTCAGTTTTTAGTAATATATTGATTGATTGATTGATTGATGATGAATATTGATAATTGATTGATTGATGATGATTGATTGATAAAAATATGGAATTTAGATTATATAGATTATTATAAGGAATTTGGAAAAAAAGTGTGAGTGGTGGCAGTGGATTAGGGGGGAAGCTTCGCCCAAAGAATTTTAGAGGGTAGGGTGGGGAAGGAAAGACGCGGGAATATGGCGGACTGTTGGTTGGGTCCCTCAACCTCTCCCTCTTTCCATTTGTGTAGTAGTAGTACTACGGCTAAGACCTCCCCTCTCTCTCTCTGCCATTTTCCTTTCGGATCTCTTTCTCCAATGGCTACTCTTCGTTCTTCCTCACTCAACCATTGCCGTTGCTCCTCTAACTCAAACCCTAACCAGCCTTCTTTGCTCGTCTTTTCTGGTTTTACCTTCTCTCAATCTCTCTCTCCCTCTATATGTTTTTATTTACAACAACAACAACAATTTTGGATTTTGTACAGGTGGGACTGCGTTTAACGGTTTGGTGGAGGAGCTTAAGAATTTCACGACTCGTGTCGCCCATGTTCTTCCTGTTTCCGATGACGGAGGAAGCACCGCTGAGATTGTTCGTGTCCTCGGTAATTTCTTTTTTTATAATTATTTTAATGAATGAATTTTTGGTTTTTGCTCAACAATTCTATATTATGGTATTAGGTGGTCCGGCTGTTGGAGACATAAGGTCGAGGTGTTTGAGGTTGTCGGATCAAAGCAGTGCTGAGGCTCTTGCTGTCCGAAGATTGCTTGGTCATCGTTTACCACTTGATGCCCCGTTGGCCAAATCAGAATGGTTATGTTTTTATTTTTATATTATATTTTATTATAAGTAATGAAATTTGATTGAAGAAAAAGATTACTTCATGTTCGCGACCGATGAACACAAATAATCTTAAACAATTACAAAGAATTAGACAGAAAATTGAAGTGAGTCATGGGTGATGGAACTCTGTAATAGAGTCATGAGTTCTGCAATCATTCTGCTGATTATGAATTTTGTTTTCAAATGGGTGATGGTAGCATTAAGTATTTCACATGGATCGAGTCACACAATATAACTAGAATCATGGTTAGGAACAAGTGGATGCCCTCTCAATTTTTTTCTTTGTATGTGTTTTAAAATATAATTGTGTCATGTGGTGCATTATGATTACATTAAAATTATTGACACAATTTATTCTAAGTGAAATTCTATCATCAAAATTTCAGGAATTTTTAAAAACATTACTCCAATTAAAGTTCTATCATCAAAAGTTTCAAGAAATTTAACAGATTTTGTTTGAAATTATTTCCAAAATATTAATAATCTAATACTAAAGTAAGTCATAATTTATAAATATCTTTTATATATATATGTATATATATTAATATATATCGTTGAAAATTGTCTCAAATTCTTGTTTAGGTGTGGTTTGCTTATTGGATTTCTTATTGTGAGTAGTTTTGTTACTGTTTGTGAGTGCCGTTTGTGAGAGGCTGCGAGTTTGGTCTGTGAGGTTTGATTGAGAGGTTGTAATCCATATCCTTCATTGTAGATATTGGCTGGCATTGTGTGTGGATGTGAACTTGGATTTGGCCAAACCAAATCTACCTTTTGTGTCTTATGTGAATGTTTTATTTTATTTTATTTTTTAAAATTTTTGTGTGAATATGCTTCTGCTAGTCCAAATTTTCAACATACATTCTCAAGATAATCTTTGAAGAACAATTAAGACTTCTTTCTAAACTCTAAAGATTTGTAAAAGCTCCCTTTTCTTTTAGGGAGGAGGGGGTGTTGATGTGGCTAGCTCTTTTTTTAATTTGGATAATTAGGCATTATGTACACCAGGAAAATGATTCCCTTTCATTTGTTTTGAAATGGAGAGGGTGGAGATTTACTTTTTCATAAATCTAATAGTGTACATGTTGCTATGTCGTTCAAAATCTCATTTCAGCAAATAAAGAATGCTAACTGATTATGAATAACGTGGCACCATATCCATCTTTAAATTCGTGAATGTACTATTTTTATTTTATTTTTAATGGACACTCTCAGTTTCAAAAGCTAATGGTGAGGATCCTGATCCTGCAAAAAGGGTCATATGAACATATAAATTTACAAGTATATGTACTTCATATGTTCTCATAGTTGGAAATGCCTTTCAGTTCTTAATAATTGTATATTATTTATAAAAAAAGGTTATTTTGATTGTGTACAAGTCGTATTGCTGCTATTTCTTCTTCAGGTAGCATTAACCTATTGCCTACTTTTGACTTTTGCTGTCTAGTTATTTAGTAACCAAAAAAAAAAAAAAAAAAACTTGTGCTTTCTTGTTAATATTTATGTATTCTGAGTTTATCTCATTTACTTGCTAGGTGTTACTGTGATGGGGGTATTGAGTAATGGTATGCTGAGTTGAGAATTTGACAGGTACGATATTGTGGAAGGACAACATCTTCTGTGGAATGGTGTATCAAAGCCCTACAGGGAAACAATTCGAGCTTTCCTGGCTTACTTTCAGAACCAGGTGAATATCTGGCTTCAGTGCTTGATTATCTGTAAATAAACTTAAGTGTTCTTGTCGAAGAGACATATGCCAGCTTTTTTCTTTCCTTTTCTGGCCCTAAATGTTTTTCATAGACTTTTACTTTAGCTTCCAATTAATTTAATTTTTTTATTGTACTCTTCAACAGTATATTCTTTCCATATTGTTTATTATATCACGTTATGCAGTATAGCTAAATTTTTTAGATAATATGTGTGGCAATCAAAGATTGAATACTTAATATGATAAACTCTGTGAAGGATGTATTGAAATTATTCTTATCTTCACATAAATATTTTTTATTATTTGCTTTCTTAATATTGCTTGGACAATTTCATTTTTTTTTAATCCCCTCATCACTGCTTCTATGATTTCATATGTCAATTTTATTCCTTCCTAATTTTGATTGATCTTTTGAAGTTTGAACTGCTTGATCTTGATGCTTGGCATGAAAATTTATATAACTTTTATGAATTTTGAATACAGATTCTCCGGCGGTCTGATGAATCATTTTGTTTTAGCAATGGCAGGTACTTTGGTCATTTGAGTTAGATCTTACTGTTGTTTCTTATTTTTTGTGTCATAGTAATGGCTTCTAAAATTTTGATGACTATTGTTTTGAGTTGTGATGGTGAAAATTTTGATGGTCCACAAGTATGGTGCTCTATTTCAGGGATTTGAATATCATATTTGAGTGAACCTTGTAATTGTAGGCTTCCTAATAACCATTACAAGTAGTTTATGCTTATCTATTAAAGCTTTTTGTTTCATGTAGTGTCTCTCAATTGCTGTATAATCTTGGAGTTTATGATTTCCTTTTTGGAGGTTTTGGATTGATAAATTACCACTAATTCCAAAAGCTTAAGCTATTAGGAAAGAATGAATTAATAATTTAAATATTATTCTAACACTTCCCCCCACGCATGGGGCTAGATTCCCCCATAACAATGGTAAATGGGAAGGTAGAGTGGAGACAAGGTTCGAACTCATGATCACTTGCTTTGATACCATGATAGATTACCACTAGTTTCAAAAGCTTAAGCTGTTGGGAAATGGTGAATTAAATCATATAACTATTGTTAAACACGGATTAAGAGATTTTGGTCTTGAAGTACTTGCTAAAAGCAAGTTTCTAAGTTCTGGACATAAGCAATGACTGGTGAAATCTTGGTGTGGAATAAATTTACAAGAGTTTTAAACCTCTTCCTTAAGGATTAGGCTTATAGAAATTAACAGTGTAGGAGAAGGCCAATTTGCAACGTCAATGTACTCCAACACAGAAACTCAGATGTTAATCTCTATATTAGTCCAACTTGTAGGGGATGTAACCTGTGTACACATTTGCATTTGGTTCACTATTACAAGAAGATTCCAGAAATGGCATTGATCAATCTTTAAAGGTTGTCCCTAAATAACTTTAGCTTTTAAGCAATCTTTTCAAATTAATTTGGCTTCAACTCATTTTCTTACCGTATTCACACATTTTATACATTAGAATTATGAGGTTAAAACTTTTCAACCATTAGATATGAAGAAACAAAAGAAACTAGTAGCTAGAGAAGAGAGGAATAAAATAATTGTATTATTACTTACTTATTCCACTGTGTACAACTCTGATTAAATAGAGAAACCTTAAAACTTATAATAGGAATACAATAACAGAAATAGGAAATCAAATAATCTCTCATTACTCAGTTTCCTTCTCTGAATATTTCCTTCACTTTCACGCCCAAGGTTATATCATATATAGCTTTCCACACATACCATACATAGAATTTGTCAACACTCCCTCTCAAGCTGAGGCGTAGATATCTCTCATGCCTAGCTTGTCCAGAATTCTATGGAAGTGATTAGTTGCTGCCCCCTTTGTCAAGATGTTTGCGAGCTGATCTCCAGTTCTTACATATGGAGTACAAATGATGCCTTTACGCAGTTTCTCCTTGATAAAGTTTTATCAATTTCAATATGTTTCGTTCGATCGCGTTGAATTGGATTATGAGCAATATTAATTGCTGCTTTATTGTCACAAAACAGATTGATGGGATCCTTACTGTCATATCCAAGCTCCCTCAATAATATCTTCATCCATAATATCTCACATATCCCATGAGCCATTGCTCTAAACTCAACCTCTACATTGGATCTTGCAACCACTGATTGTTTCTTACTCTACCAAGTAACCAAGTTACCTTCAACAAATAGACAATATCTAGAGGTGGAGCGTCGGTCTATGATTGAACCTGCCCAATCAGCGTCTGTATATGCTTCTATCTTCAAGTGATCATGTCGAGCATATGTTACTCCTTTACCTGGTGAGGATTTCAAGTAACGGAGAATTCTATGAATAGCTTTCATATGTGTTTCTCGTGGCGAATGCATAAACTGACTTACCACACTTACTGCATGAGCGATATCTAATCTAGTGTGTGATAAGTAGATTAGTCTGCCAACTAGTCGCTGGTATCTCCCTTTTTCTACTAGGGGGCTGTTGTGGTCTTCTCCCAACTTGACATTTTGCTCTATTGGATTATCAATAGCTTTGCACCCTAACATTCCTGTTTCTTTGAGAAGATCGAGTATGTATTTCTGTTGAGAAAGAAATATTCCCTGCATTGATCTTGCCCCCTCAATGCCTAGAAAGTACTTCAGATTTCCCAAGTCCTTTATTTCAAATTCTTGTGCCAAGGATTGCTTTAGTCTCTGTATCTCTTCCTCATCATTTCCAGTTAGCACCATATCATCCACATAGACAATAAGAGCTGTTACTTTTCCTTGTAGTGAATGCTTAATGAATAATGTATGATCAGCCTGACTTTGATTGTAGCCAAATTTTTGCACAGCTCGGGAAAACCTTTCAAACCATGCTTTAGGAGATTATTTCAGTCCATACAAGGCTTTCTTTAGTTTGCACAATTTCCCATTAGAAGCTGGTAGCTTAAGGCCAGGGGGGAGTTCCATGTATACTTCTTCTTCAAGATCTCCATGGAGGAAAGCATTCTTTACATCCAATTGGTGTAGAGGCCAATCTTGATTTGTTGCCAATGAGATAAGAACTCGTATAGAGTTCATCTTTGCTACTGGTGCGAATGTCTCCTTATTATCAATCCCATAGGTTTGTGTGAAACCTTTTGCAACCAATCTAGCTTTGTATCTTTCCAGTGACCCATCTGCTTTATGCTTAATTGTAAACACCCACTTGCATCCAACTGCCCTTTTTCCATTCGGCAAGTCAACAAAATCCCATGTATCATTTTTCTTAAGAGCTCTCATCTCTTCTTGCATTGCTTCTTTCCATTTTGGGTCTCCTAATGCTTCCTGGAAGGTTTGAGGGATAGACACAGAAGATAACTTGGATAGGAAAGAGTCAAATATTGGTGAGATATGTTGATATGAAAGAAAATTTGATATGGGATGATGAGTGGATGATCTAACTCCTTTGCGTTGTGCAATAGGAAGATCAATATCATTTATGGTGGTTATAGAGAGAACAGGAGCAGAATTACCTGAGTCGGGTTCAGATGATTGCTCGGGAGCTTTAGGAGTAGTCTTACTTTTCTGGCGCCTTGAATAGACCCTTAGTTTTTTAACAGGTGTCTCATCTAGCTTATCATCAGTGGATGACAGCTCATTATTAGCCTCTTGCACTTCAACATCAATGAAATCAGTTTTTGAGTCAACATTAGTGGAGGTACTAAGAACAGGTAAGGACACAGAAAACTCCTCATCACCATTATACTCCCCCTGAGGAGGAGTTTGAGGTGAGGAGAAGTAAAATTGTGTCTCAAAGAAGGTTACATCCATTGACACAAAGTGTTTTCGAGAAGGAGGGTGATAACATTTATATCCCTTTTGAGTGGGAGAGTAACCTATAAAGACACATTTGAGGGCACGAGGGTCTAATTTACTTCTAGATTGACCATGAAGATGGACAAAATAGATACAGCCAAAGACATGAGGAGGGATGATAAAAGTAGAGGATGGTACAGATGAAAAAAGTACCTCAAGTGGTCTCTTGAAGTCAAGGACGCGAGATGGCATTCTATTGATGAGATAAGTTGCAGTGAGCAAGGCATCTCCCCAGTAGGACTTTGGAACACTGGCAGTAAGGAGAAGAGCCCGTGTGACTTCTAGGAGATGTCGATTTTTTCTTTCAGCAACCCCATTTTGTAGAGGGGTGTAAGCACAAGTGGTTTGATGAATAATACCATGTGTATGAAAATATTTTTGAAGAGTACTAGACATATATTCCCCCCCCATTGTCCGGACAAATTGTTTTATTGAGGTGTTGAATTGCGTTTGAACCATTTTGTGAAACAGTTGAAAGACAGTAAACACATCACTTTTGTTTTTTAACAAATATATCCATGTAGTTCGTGAAAAATCATCAATAAAGGAAATAAACCAACGACACCCATTTAGAGAAACAACCCTAGAGGGCCCCCAAACATCAGTATGAATAAGTGAAAAAGGTGCAGAACTTCTATTACTACTAAGAGGAAAAGACATTCGATGGTGTTTAGCTAGTTCATATGTCTCACATTGAAATATGGAGACATTATTATGCTGACATAAAGAAGGAAACACTTTTTGTAACAATGTAAAAGAGGGATGTCCTAGTCTCTGATGCCATAACCAAATCTGAGCTGCTGAGTCATCTGATTGCACTGTATGATAAGCCTTTTGAGCCATCCTTGTGCTTTGGGCTGTTTGTCGAGATAGTAGAGACCATCCTTAAGGCTACCATTGCCAATCATCCGCCTCGTGGTTAGGTCTGAAAACAACAGTAGGATGAGTAAAAAATGGCTGAACAATTTAACTCAAGGGTTATACGAGCAATAGATAATAAATTTGTAGCTAGGTTAGGAACATGAAGCACAGAAGATAAAGCCATGGATGGAGTCACAACAATTGAACCTTTACCACAGATAGGTGATAAAGAACCATTGGCTACTCTAATTTTGTCCTTGCTGGAACAAAGGTTATAGGAGGAAAAAGAAGAGGATTTACTAGTCATATGAGTTGTAGTTCCAGGGTCAATTACCCTAGGATCATCATTCTCTGTTGACGATGCATTAAGGGCTGTAGCTAAATTACCTGAATGGGCAATGGATGAGGATGCATTAGTAGGTGTTTCCAATCGAGCCATAAACTGACGTAGCTGTGCCAACTCCTCGGTGTTTAGTGCCCTCTCATGAGTAGGAGCTGAAGTAGGTGCTGGAGGTATGTCCTCTGTGGAAGTAGTGTGGTTTGCACGTGGATGAGAGAATCCACAAGAATGGTCCCCTCGTCCTCTTGTAGGACGGCCATGGAGCCTCCAACATGTCTCTCGAGTATGGCGTGGCCTATTACAATGATCACAAAATAATTTGTCCTTGTCATCTAGAGCATTCTCATTCCAATGACCTTTGTCCCAATTCTTAGAATCTCCTTTGGCAGCACGTTGAAAAGTAGTGGCCAATGCAGATTGTTCTTGAGTAGATGAATATAACATAACACTCCGATGACTTTCTTCATTCTGAACATATGAGAACACCTATTGAGTGAGGGAAGAGGATCCTTTCCCAAGATTTGGACTCGAACTTGATCATATTCAGCTTGTAGTCCTCCCAAGAATTCATAAATACGTTCATCTTCAACAAGTTTCTGAAAGTCTATCGCATCCTGTGTACATTTAGCTTTGAAAGTTTGATAGTGATCTAATTCTTGCCACAAACCACGAAGGTTATGTTAGTAAGTTGCAACAGACCAATCACTTTGAGAAGTTGCTCGAATATGACGCTTCAAATCATAAACTTGTGCTTTATTTCCCATTTTGGAGTAGGCTTGAGCTGCTGCATTCCAAATCTCCTTTGCAGTACGAAGAAATAAATATCCCTGACTGATCTCTGGTTTCATAGAATGCACCAACCAAGACATGACTGTAGAGTTCTCTGCCTCCCATTTGTCATATGTGGGATCAGTCTCTAAGGGCTCTGTAATTTTCCCATTCAAATAGCCCATTTTCCCTTTACTCCGAATAAACATTAATGCAGATTGGGACCGTGTTAGGTAGTTTAGCCCGTCCAACTTTTGAGTTGTAATCTGGAGAGTTGGATTGTCACTCAGGGAGGTCACCTGACTCTCTACCCCTCTAGTGTGAGTTTTGGAAGTCTTACTAACTTCTGACTTTTCCGAATCAGCCATCCAAATAAAATAGCTCCATAACCGGGCTTAATACAATAAAAAACTGAGTAGCACAAATCAAATCATAGAGCAATATTCAAATAAAGAGACACGTACAGAGCTTATACAGTACGATTTTTTTTCTTCCTTTTTTATTTTATTTTTTTTATTTTAAGAATAATTACATGTGGTAAAGCTGGGCAGGAGACAGAAAACAAACCAGATGGATGACATCACTGTTTTTCATGGACAGTGCCCTGCTGGAATCCGATGCCTCTGGCTGCCAGAAAACTACCCCTTCGCCAGAAAAGACCAAGAGGACTAGTGCCCAACAACTCGAGAAATACTTCCCTTAGGACCAGAGAAGCTCTGATACCATGAAGAAACAAAAGAAACTAGTATCTAGAGAAGAGAGGAATAAAATAATTGCATTATTACTTACTTATTCCACTGTGTACAACTCTGATTAAATAGAGAAACCCTAAAACTTATAATAGGAATACAATAACAGAAATAGGAAATCTAATAATCTCTCATTACTCAGTTTCCTTCTCTGAATATTTCCTTCACCTTCACACCCAAGATTATACCATATATAGCTTTCCACACATACCATACATAGAATTTGTCAACAAGATAAACACCCCACCTTTTTTTTCCCATGGGCCATCATGAATATAAGACAAATTACTTTGTTTGGGTATTGAATTGTCATTTGTTGTTGTGATTGTGAGCATTCAAGCCCTTAAACACAATTCATTTATTTATTTATTTTGCTCAATCACTAGTGGTTAATCCAATTTTACTAGTAAATAATTATTACATCTTAGTTAATTCTTATTCTTATTAATTTCTTTTCTGATATTACCATTTACTTAACTGACACTCATAATTTTGCAGCATTGGGAATTTCTTCTTTGCAGGAGCACGTTTATTTTTTCAGTCTTTAGATGCTGCAATATTTTTGTTCTCACGTGTTTCACATATTCCTTCAGAAAGTCTGGTCCTCCCAGTGATTTCGACCAATGACAGGCTTACATTAGGATGTGAATTATGGGTATGATGATGACTTGATCTATATTTTGATATGTATATGTATGCTTGTGGGCATATATTTTTTTCATTTTGTATTTTAGTTTACCATTTATTTTGGAGGCTAAGTTTATGCCTATCATGAAAAGTTTAGTTGAGAGTTCATTAATTGTACTAATAGTGATGATGCCCAATATTGATCATTGGTAAGCAGGGTATGGCATCTTGCTGGATCCTATCTATGTGGTAATTTCATCCCAACAGGAACATTGTAATTAAGATTTCAATTCCTCCATTTGCCCTGGCATTGTCAAAGTTTTAGCTTTTGATCCACCACCTTCATCTGACCATTGGTCTGACTTCCAACCTTTTTTGGTCAAGCCCAAACTTCCAGCCATCCTGCTCAAAGTCTAAAATGACATTGTGTATTTTTCTATTACCTTGGTCTGCCAAAGTTGTCATAATAAACTGTTTTGCCCTGAGATCCAAAAGAGTAAAAATTGACATCAGCTGAGATGGTTTGATTTATTGTCCATTAAGCTCTATCTTAGTTTTTTGTAGAAGGCATGCATAGCATATGACAACTCTAATGTCAGTTCATCTATGGAAAACAATATTTGTGGGCAAGATGAGTTTTAGCACAACTTATAAGCGATGCACGAGCATGGCAATAGACATACACATGCCAAGTTATTTTCCATTGTCCAAGAAAATTCTCTCTTGTCGAGGAGTGATTTTACATTCTGAGTTCCCAATTTACTCCAAAAGTTTCTAGGGGTTTTGTCCTCTGTCTAGGATGGTAAATATCTGATGCTTAGTTTGTGATGCGCATGTAGTTTATATATGGCATGTTAATCTGTTATGCTTTCTATTAGTTCTATTTTGCACGTGGTCCACTAATGATTTATCTAAAGAGGACCCAAATAGCAAATAATCAATTTGGATGAAGATGTATTAAGTTGGGTAGCTAATGATTGATAAAAGTTTCTTAATTTTAGGATTAGACTCTTTGGAATTATTGGAAATGATAAATCAAGCTCCTATTAAGGGATATGAATTGTCATAATCTTGTGAATGTATCTGAATCCATGGTTCATTTATATTATGTTTTCTCTTGCTGCTGCATTTTATATTTGAGTTTCATTGTTTTGCTGAAATTTTATATTCTTATCTTTTGGGAGATGTTTATTTTGGCTATCAATGTGTTATTGAAACGATTCAATCCTTTTCTGTGATGTTGTATTAACTCATTTTTAACTTAACTAATTATGCAACCATAGTCTGCAGAAATGATGCTAGTTTTAGATATTCAATAGGGGAGTTTTGTGTTATGATTTTTTCTGATGGTTCTCTTCTGTGCAACTTAACCTTAGGATGGGACTATAATAAGAGGTCAGAATGAAATTTCTCATCCAACTTGTGGTTCCATGGAGCCTATTAATAAGGTATGCTGCTACTGTTTCATGATAAGAAGCCTAATTATGCTAATTATTGTCAAATAATGTCAATAGCATCATCCATCTGGAGAGTTTTCAAGATGAGTATTATTGAAAGCATTTGGTGAGTAATTGAAAACTTATGTTGGTGGGAATTGTTGCAATGGTGGTCACGAGAGTGGTGGACTGGTGATGGTGGATTGTTAGCAATATTTGTGCGGTCATGGCAACAATAGTGTGGTTGAGGTCACAATGGCATCCTGAAGATGACAAGGTTCTTTTTGTTCATTTGAATTTGGAAGTGACAAGCCTTGTCATTTATCATTTATTTTTAATCCCTTAATTTGGACTAAATTATTATTCTGGACTGTTAATAGTGAATGCCAAATTTCCAGTAAAGGTCAAAGTAAACAATAGAATGGGGATGGGTACTTGATTTCAATTGTGTTTTTCAAATCCTTTTTCCTTCAAAGTGTCCTCAGATATAGTCCTTAGGGTTTTGTTATTGGTTCTCCTCTCTTGTATACTAATTCTATGGTGTCCCCCTGATGTCTTTGTAAAGTGTTTCATTTATGAAGGAAATAAAAGGGTGTTGGTATAGAGGAAGAGTTCCTATGAATATGATGTTGACTTGTTAAATGAGTTTTGGCACTATGCTGGTACTTTTTTGATACATTTATAGTAGACAAAGTTTCTCATTTTCTGGTAATTATTTACACAGTTTCTTCTATATTCAAATGCCTGATACTTATGATAGGAAAGATCTTCAGTTCCAGCGCTTCCTTCAAGAATAAAGCGGGTTTTCTACATGTCAAGTGAGGGCAGTAATTTGCTGCATGAGGTGAATTTTGCATTATATGTTTTTATATAGTATTAGGGATATTGTCATGATAACTCAATTGTATATCTCATTATTCAGTCATGTATAAAGCCAATGGTCTTTGTATCAAACAATATATCTTTTCACCCATAAACCAAGGGGTGGAGGGTGAGGTCATGGCCTCAATCCTGAATTGGTGCATGAGTTGTATTTGCATGCCAAAAAAATGTTTATTCATTCGTGTCATACTGCAAATATTTTTATTTTATTTTAAAAGGATAGAAAAAGGAATGAAAAGCCTTGTAGTTCAACTAGTACCTCTTGGTGTTTCCAATGGAGACATCCAGGATTCAAATCCCCACAACACCACTGTAACTATTGTATTATAAAAAAAACTTATCCTTTATGCACATGTTGCGGCACTGTGGGTTTTCTGATAAGTGGAGAAAATGGATTTGGTATTGCATTTCTACTGTTAAATTTTCCATACTAATTAATGGGAGTCCTTTGGGTTTTTTTGAAAGCTCTAGGGGGATTAGGCAAGGGGATTCTCTATATCTGTTGCTCTTTGATATTGTTATGGAGGATTTGAGTCATATGTTGGATATGGTTGTACCTGTTGGACAATTTACGGGCTTCTCTGTAAGTTCTACTACTAGTGCTTCAATGATGGTGTCTCATCTCCTTTTTGCGGATGACACTCTTATTTTTTGTGATGCTGATCCTAATTAGTTAGTTACTTTAAGGGAGATTTTGAATAGATTTGAGGAGGTTTCAGGGTTAAAAATTGATTTGGGGAAATCAAAGTTGGTTCCAGTTGGAGAGGTACATAATTTGGATGTGCTAGTGGGGTTGTTGGGTTGTAGGCACTCTTCTCTTCCTTTGAAATATTTGGGACTTCCTTTGGGCGCCAAATTCAAGGAGGTATCATTATGGAATCCTATTTTAGAGAAGATGGAACGAAGACTAGCAGGTTGGAAGAGGCTTTATTTATCTAAGGGCGGTAGGGTCACTCTTATTAAAAGTACCCTATCCTCCTTACCTACTTATTTCCTTTCCATTCTTCCTATACCTGGGAAGGTTGCTAATCGTATGGGGAAACTACAAAGAAATTTTCTTTGGAGTGGTATTAATGGTGATTCTAAATTTCACTTGATGAAATGGGCTAAGGTTTGCAAGCCAATGCAGGTTGGGGGGCTAGGTATCAGACGATTGAGAAGTTTTAACACTGCTTTGTTGGGCAAGTGGTTGTGGAGGTATGGTTTAGAGACAGATGCGCTATGGAGGAGGGTCATAGAGGCAAAATATGGGAATGTTTGAGGTGGGTGGTGCATGAAAAAGGTGACTAGTCCGTATGGTGTTAGTCTATGGAGGTTTATTAGAAGTGGCTGGTTGAACTTCTCTAAACGGTTAAGGTATGATGTGGGTGATGGTACTAGAGTGAAGTTTTGGAAGCACGTGTGGTGTGGGGATTGTTCCCTCAAAGAGGCTTTTCTAGAACTTCACATTCTTAGTAGGGCAAGGGATTCTTTAGTGGCGGAGGTTATGGGCTACTTTGGCGGGCAGCTACATTGGAATTTTCAATTTCGTCAATCTCCGCAAGATTGGGAGGAAGAATCTTTTGATCGGTTCATGGAAATTGTTTATTCTTTGGAAGTGCGGGGGGTTGGCCCTGATAAGGTTTGTTGGAAGCTAGCTAAGAGTGGAGGGTTTGAGGTTAGTAGTTTTTATCTTTCTTTCTACCCTCCTTCCCTCTCTTTCCCTTGGAGGTCGGTGTGGCAATCAAAGGTTCCTCCAAGGGTGGCTTTCTTTTCATGGTCAGCTTCTTTCGGTAAGATTCTTACAATTGATAACCTTCTTAAATGGCGTATTGTTGTCCTTGATTGGTGTTACATGTATAACAAGTGTGGAGAGTCGGTGGATCATCTTTTGCTTCATTGTCCTTTAGCTTCTGAGTTGTGGTCGTTGGTGTTTTGTTTTTTGGGCTGAATTGGGTTATGCCACTTAAGGTTATTGAGGTGTTTGAATCTTGGCAAGGTAAATTTGGGTGGCATCACAATATAGATCTTTGGAGATTTGTGCTGCACTGTTTGATGTGGTGTATTTGGAGGGAAAGAAATGCTCGCTGTTTTGAGGGATGTGAACGGTCCTTACTAGAGATTAAGTCATTTTTCTTACACACTCTCCTTGTTTGGAGTGTGGCCTTGTCGCATTTTTCTTGTTTTTCTCTTCCTCTGTTACTTGATCATTGTAATTTTGGTTCTTGATTTTTGCCCCCATAGTATATCTCCAATGTACTCGGGTTGGCTATTTTTTTCTTAATAAAATTTTTCATTATCTATCAAAAAAAAAAAAAATCCTGCCCCTGCCCCATCTTGACTCCTGTGTGTGGGTCTGGATCAGTTTTACTTATCATCAGAAAAAAGAAAAAAGTTTTTTGGCATTGGTGCCATAATATAATTCTATTCCTTTGCTAATTGAGTGAAACATGTCTGTCATAGGGATGTTGGGTTAGTCATGTTTTACATTTTTGATTCTTCAACAGCATGTTATGGTGTCAGGAAGTCCAATTTGTGCTTCCTGAGATATGCGAGTCCTATGGGACTAATACTTCTGTTTTCATCAATATTTGATTGTTTATATATATATATATATATATATATATATATTTTTTTTTTTCATATATCTCTAGTTATATAGAGATAAAGTATATATAAATTTTAGCTTTAGTATGTTATATTAATTTCTTTCTACTACAAGTTTCCAGTAATTTTCTCTTTAATATTAGAATGTTGTCTGACAAGCATTAATCTAGGCCAAGATATAAGCCTATGATCTCTAGTTTAAAATGAACCTTCTTCCCATGAAAACAAGGTGGAGAGTACAGTCATGATTCAAGATCCACTGACGGCGTGCATAATTTACCAATATGAAAAAAGTCTAGGCTAAAATAAAAACCTTTCTTTAAACTGATTTAGCATTAGCCATCAGTAAAAATGGGAGCTTTTCAAATTTGTTATATTTTCTTGAGGACTTGAGTTATTAAAAAAATTGACTCCTTGGCTTATGGGAAAAATACAAGATGTGCCTTTCTGTAGTTCTAACACATCAGCCTATTTTGATTCTGTATGGAAAGTATATATTTAAGATATGTGTACTAATTCTTGATATCCAGAACCCATGATCATTTCTCTTTTGATATTGACTAGGTCTTCCCCACAGCAAATCCAGCTGTCCTGGACCAGTTGAGTAAAGTGGACTGCATTGTTTATGCTATGGGATCCCTTGGTACTTCCATTTGTCCATCATTGGTAAAATTCTTGACCGTTAGCTAGCAAACTGCTTGAGTGAAATGGAAATTATCAGAGTCAAGTTCTAATTTACTGACTTGATGTTAAGAATTATATGCATACCGGTTTAAAACTAAAAGAAGCTCACTCACTGGAATTTAGCTTTCTAGTCCATCTTGTAAGAAGCACTCTACAATTTGTGATATTTGTTAACTAGCAACAATTATTATTATTATTTTTTCTTTTCAGCAAAAAAAAAAAAAAAAAAAAAAAAAAAAAAAAGAGAAAGAAAGAAAAGGGAAACTTGTCTTTTATATTTCTCATTGATCATTTACCGCTTCTAGGTATTACTAGGCATTGGGGAGATCATTTCTTCAAGGTCCTGCCGCAAGGTACCTTTCCATCACACTATCAAGTGCAAGTAGTTATTGATACATGCGATTATCGAGTAAACGTTTTAAATGGTTTCTTGAATCCATTTGGCTAGGTCTTTTGAATTTACTATGTCTTGCTTTGTACATCTGTATATGTATGATTGTTTTTTTATTTTATTTTTTATAAGTCCATCTGAATATATATGCTTATTTTTACAGAATTTTGACATTGACATCTACTTTATTTATTTTGCATGTTTTAATATATGTTTTGTACTTAATGGTTCATCCAATATTAGGTGCTTCTGCTGAATAGTACACATGACCGAGAAACGAGTGGCTTCTCTGCTTCTTGCTTTGTAACTGCCATTACAGATGCTCTAAATCGAACATATGGGGATCCTCAGAATTGTCTAAAAAACCATGTGAGTAGATACTTTTATGTTTTGAAATAGTTTTTCTGACTGCCAAGTGACTAGGTGATCCTCATTCAAATGGATGCCATAAATAGTAATTTTGGGCATGCAATTTATAATGTTTCCATGATTAGGGTTGAACTGTTTATAAGTTAACTTAAAACTGTGTCCTCCTTTAGGATGAAGCTGACTGATAAGTTATTGTTGTCATTGGAAATGCTGTGCTAATATTAAATTTTCTTTGGTTCCTTACCCTTTTTGATTTCCTCAAACACAGAACACAAACAGCTAGTTAACAGGGGTGATCTTCATTTATCTTGTTTTTCTCTCTGATTGGGGTGGTGATGCAGAACAAGGGTAGGAAAATAAGGATGAAGGAAAGAACAAAAGATAAACAGAACAAACTCTAGACCTCACCTCCTAGAATCTGCCTGAACCCTAGGCATTACCACCTAAGGGCATTTGGCATCACCACCAAACAAAGAGAACAGAAGAGGAGACATATTCTTTACCTATCAAAAAAAAAAGGAGACGTATTCTCATCATAATAATTCTTATTGCAAATCATACTGCCTTTTCACGATTATAGGGAGTACTAGTTAAATAAGATTTAGGGATAACACCAATTTGGAAAACATCTAATTAAATCCCTTAAAACCCTCAACATTAACACCAAATTCAAAAAAAAGTTATCTGCAAATTAAAAAATAAATTCTTGGATGATTTTGGCACTCCCTGCATCAGGTGGTCTCTGTACTCTAAACTCTCTCTCCCCAAGCCTTACGTCTACCCAGTCCTTTACACCTGAACAAAGTCTGGGAGCATCATTTTTATCCTTTCCTCTTTAGGCATCATCACACTTGCTTTCTCCATAATCTTCTCTTTCCCTCTACACTACATGTGTAGAGGTGACTCTTTAGGTTTTCGTGGGGTCTGAAAAACTGAGGTGCACTCATTAACCATTCTTTTCTCCATTTTGCAACCTTCATTCCCTTGACATAAATTGATGACCATTCATGTTCCCCCAAATTGGTGGATCCATAGGTCTTTGTGGCAAATGGCTGAATGGTTTCTTCCTCACCATCTCTCCCTCCCCACCTTTTCTATTCCCTTCATATTTTTGAAATGGGAGAATGGTGATGTTTTCATAGCAAAAGTATTCTCATTCTTTGCAGCATGAATGGGGTTTTCGAAATTTATCTTTCGTGATAAGGCCTGTACTATGTAGTATGAAAAAATCTTGCTTGTTACCTAGAAAGAATTGAAGATGACAAATGAAGAAAATATGTAATTTATTCAAGTTTATATGTTTGTGCAGCCAAGTCAGTATATCAATACACTTTTGGTGCCCAAAGACGGTGAAATTCCTGTAGATGATCAATGCTTGGCTGCCCAAGGAATCTTTGATGTGGTATGTGTGCGTGTTACTGATTGTTTTGAGTGGTATACCATACAAAAAGCTCTAGAAAAATGTGCTTATATGAAACTACCATTTATGATGTTCCACATTTCATTTCCAAATCGAGCAGTATTCATTTGAAAATAAAATTAAGGCAATATGCTTTTTAGGGTAAGATATTAAAGTTTTATTCAGATATTACTATGATGAGGGCATACTTCTGAAAGCTTTTAAACTACCCCGGGGTAGCTAAAGTTTCCCAACGGGGGCTGATTTGGCACCTCCAATCAAAGTGCTAGTTTTGAATATTGCTGTTGTTACAAGAAAGGTTGATGAGGCTAGACTTTTGACAGCTTGAACATTGGCAGCAGCCAGGAAGGATTCTCTATTATGTCATTATTTTCTAGTGCCCTGTATTCAGAAAAACTCCAAGTATCCTAAGCCAAAATTGATCTATTATTTTGATTCTTGAATAAATGTACTTGACTTGATGATGACAATATGCATTATCTGTGGACATTGGTTGTAACAAATTATTTATTTATTTTGCAGATAAATGTTGATTCTATACATGATCCAAAAGTTGGTGTAATATTTGACCCAAAGTCACTAATACAATCTCTTGCCGATGTGGTAGCCACCCACATGAGCACAAATGTTAAAGAGCTTAATTGACCATGCAAATGATTCTCAGGAGCAAGAGTCATAGGTTATGATTTGATTATTGAAGCCTTCTAATTGTTGGATCATTCTTCCTGAGGTACAAGTTACAAAAATACAATTTTTTTTGCTAGTGCATCTCTTTATCATATACTCTTTTATTCTCACAAATGTGTTGCTGTAACCATTCATACTATATAAAGTCGAAGGTTTTTTTTTTTTGGTGGTTGCAGGTGAATTTGCCTCGCTTCTTGTGTTGGCTGTTATATGAACTTCAATTCAAACATGTTCATGGGATGTTATGTAACATTATGGATACCTCAATTTAATTTATAGGTGGCAACTTTAAACTCATCAAAATATCTTTGACGGTTGATACCTCGCAGGCAGATTTTCTAGATGCTGTAACATTTTTCAGTATATATGTGTGTTCCTGTAGTTTGATTTCCTTCATGTATGAATATTCCACTTGCTAACTTTTTATTTATCTTTTCAATATGTCAAAACAAATTAATTCCTTATAGCACATTCTCATTCTGACTAGCTGTTGAAAGCTGTTAAACCTCTGGCCTGCGTGCTTCTATGTAGGTTTTGCTGAATCCTTCACAGCTCATAGGGAATTCACTATCTCATACGATTTCTTTTGTCGTGTCATTTCGTTTATAATAAATGGTCCGGATTATACAATGTCTTCAATTCATTAACAAAATCCTTAAAATTTTGGTTTTTAAAAACAACTCAAGAAAATCAAAGGTCACCAACATTAAGCTTAAGCGGAATTTCAAAGATAATTGTAGAGGAACTTATAGCAACTCCCTTATCAATTATAACATATACTTATAGACATTAAGAACGTATATTTATAGTTTTTAAAAACCATTATTTTAGGAATTTTGTTCGTGGATTAATGACATAACATTATTTGGACCATTTATTCTAAAAGAGCAATCACTGATTTTTTTTTTAATAATTTTTTTGAGGAACAGAGCAATCAATGATTTAATAAACTCTACATGGAAGAGTTCCCTAAAAATTCTAAAAGATATTGATCATTATTGTTATATGATGTAATTCCTTTCGGTTCCTGCAAAGTCACTATCACAATCACAAGCTTTTTTTTTTTTTTTTTTATTAGAATCACAACCACAAGCTTGTACAATTGTACACCAAAAGAGTTAATGCAATGGCTTAAACATGGATCTAGATTTTCTGGAGTTTTTAGAGTATTTTACTACATTGAGTTTTTTTAATTTCAACCATTCATTTTATATATAATAAATGGTATAGATGATGCCACATCATTAATTTATTAAAAATATCCTTAAAGCATGAGTGACACATCACCTATAATGAAAAACAAATTGACATATCATATTTTAAATTATAATTTAATTTTATTATTATTTTTAAAAAAAACAGACCTAGAAACCAGGTCTAGACCTTTCAATCTTTGTTCATTATCAACCATAGTTGTCAGTATCGTATTGTGTGTAAAAAGTTCCGTATCGTATTGGCATATCATAAGTGTTCATGAATCGTATGATACATAAACAAATTTGTATTGTATGAATCATATCGTATCATATTGTAAAATCGTATGTATCGTACGATACATAGACAAATACTTTAAAATGAGACTTTTTGTTAAAATTTGTACTTTTATTTGAATCTAACAAGTTGTTAGACTTGTTTTTAACATAAAATTATTAGTTTACTTAATTCAGTCAACTAAAATAACATATTCATAATTTTTTTTTCTTCTCTCTCTTACAATTGGATTACACAGTATGCACTTATCCTTCACTTTAATATTTACAAATTTATTTTATATACTATGAATAAAATATTAATTGACAACATAAATTTTTATTTTTATTATTATTCTTATAAGTCCAAGAAACTAGAATGCCAAAAAAATTTTTTATAAAAATTTTATAAAATAAAAAGAACAAGAAGAGATAGTAAATGTTAATGACGAATGATGATGAAGAAAATTTTAATGAAGAAATAAGTTTGCAAAATTATAAACATGATGATAGAATTGACTTAGATGAGGTTGATTAGGTAGTATGATGAAAATAAATTATTATTTTTGGGTTATTTGCAATATATTATCACTTTTGAATTTAAGTAATTTGGATGTGTATGTTAGAAACACATGCTAGTTTGATTTATTTAGTTAGCTTTTTAAATATTATTACATAAGTGATGAAAAAATTAGTCATTAGTTGAATATATTCAAAATTTATAATGAATATACCCTTTATATATGTATATTTATGATTTTTTATAAATTTTATTAAGTGTACGATATACGTTACAGAAAAATTAAAAATTGATTCATGATACGATTTACATTTTGACAACTATGTTATCAACTAGCTTTCATATTTCTAATGACGGAAGCTCTAGAAACTCTCTCAAAGTCTAATTTTTCTCTCCAAGGTTTTCAAAGCTAAATTGTAGCAACGTAGTTTGGTTCCCCACAACGTCCTTGGTTGCTTTGTGGTTGATAATGTTTTAGTTCTCTACTTTAAACTTCATCTTTTCAATGATCCAGTACTTTTACCATTGTAACCCAAAGCAGTTTTGTTTTGCAATCTTCATTTGGGTTTGCAAATTTTGCTTTGCAATCTCTATTCGTTATAATGCCGTAATAGAAAACGTAGATGTGATTCGTTGCCTTATACGAGATTGTGAAATACCATGATGACCGCGGTGAGAATAGAGGAGAGAGACAACGATAAAGATTTGCGGTTTTTATATATATATTTTTGTAAATCTAAAATTAATTAATGATTTAAAATCTGATGCATCAATTTGTTTTTCATAATAGCTAATGTGTCACTCATATTTTAAGGATTAAAAAAAAATTGAATTAATGATATTTCATAATTTAAGCCATTTATTATAAAATAAAAGGTTAAGATTAAAATAACTCTATATGGTATATATAGTGGTAGAGTACCTTAAAAACTTTAGAAGATTCAGATCCAGTTAGTTTTAGTTAGCACACTGATTTGCATGTAAAACCACCCCTTAACAAACATTAATTATATATATATATATATATATATATATATACACAGTGGTGGAGGCAGAATTTTAGTCTAAAGGGGGCAAAATTAAAAGATGATATTAAAAGTGAAATTAATCTAAAAAATATTAACCAACAATAATAACAAAATAAATAAACAGTTGTAAGCAAATATGAATATATTTCATATTATTAAAATAAATAAACAAAAATAACCAATTCATAGCTACTAAAAAATTTATAAATTGATGGAGTAAGAATGTGATTAGTGTTACTTAAAAAATATAATAAATAAATGTTAGAAATTATTTTTTGTGATTGGTGACATGCCAATTTGTAAGATATAAGTAGTAAAATTTGTAATATCTCTAACATCATTCAAGAATAAAATGCTGTAAAAAGTATCATAAATATTAAAAATGGTGTAAATAATGATATAAAATAAAAAATAAAAAATAGTGAAATAGGTTCAAGTTGTAGTAGGACAAGACAAAAGCAATGGTTCGGTGACTTTCAACCAAGTAAAAGTCCTTTTTTTCAATTTTTTTTCCTCCATGTTAGAATGTAACTACATTAGACTACTATTACTAAAAAATTTTAGGAGAAGTCAGGGGGGGCAGGTGCCCCCCCTCGCCCCCCTCTGGCTCCGCCAGTGTATATATATATATATATATATATATATAGTCTCATAGTATAACTTGTTGGCACTTTCTAATCTTAGTACTTTCAATGGAGAAATGCTGTATTCAAATCCTCTCATCCCTAACTATCAAATTATTATTATTATTGTTATTATTATTATTATTATACACACTTATACTTAAATTGCTGTAAGACTAAAAACCTTTGCATAACTATATAAAGTTATAAACTTTTTTATTTTATTTTAAGAATTGTAAAGTTATATAAGTTGAAGGGTAAACTACTATTTTGGTTTTTAAATTTTATTAAAAGCATATTTTTGTTCCTAGACCTTCAATTTTTTTTTTTTTTTTTCATATATCCTTAAATTTTATAAATTTTTTTTTTTTTTAAATAGTTTAGAGACAAAAATAGAGATGAATGAAGATTAGTTTTAAAGTTCAAAGAAAAAAAGTGAAATATTTTCAATAATTTAAGGATAAAAGATGAACTTCTTAATAGCAGTTTAGGAATTTTTTTAATCATGGATGAAAAATAAAATTTTGATAAAATTTAAAGATCAAAATAGTATTTTACCCTAAACTATTTTTTTTTTCTTTAAAAAGAAAAAAACTAATATACCGTTGGCAAACGAACATACACGAAAATAGGGATCGAGAGGCAGCAATCGTTTTCAAAGACAAAGAAAGCAAATGGTATGGATCTGACAACAGCCAATATCCACGCTTGTGTTATTGTATGGCATGCAGCAAGCTGCAACGTAGCCTTAGCCCTTAAGACCTGGGAGCATTTTTGACCATGTCGCTGTTATATAGGGTTTAGTGTTAGTAAATATTTGTTGAGTAATTTTCGTGTACATTTGGATCTATTACCACATCAATTGTGACGTGTACTTATAAATATCTCTCTAATAATTTTTATTATTATTTATTAATGCTCTATAGTCATAAATTATTTTACAGCAATTTTTTACAAATTGTGTTAATATAGTTTTACTGGATTTTATCTGGGTTTATTACTAACAACACCTTTTCATTTACTAGTAACTACTCATCACATTAATAATTTATAAAAAATATTGTAAAATAGTTTATATTTTTAACATATTCCTATTTTTTTTTTCAAGAAGCTTGCCATACCATATGATTGGCGCAAAAATGCACAACATGTAGATATTTGCTTGGCTAAATTTAACCCCACTAGAGTCAAATAAGAAAAAAATTAGTGGCGACCAAATTCTCAAAAAAAAAAAAAAAAAAAAAAAATCTAACCACATTGGGCTTGGTTCGGCCCCTAAATTATCAGTTTTCTTATTTTCCTCGATAGCTTTTGACTGAAAATTGATTTCGTTTATTAAAAAGTGAAATAATCTCTAGCGTGGACCATTTTAAATGACATTTTCCCCCAAATGACATGGTTAATTATCAAAGAGATATTAAGGATAGTAACTAAGTAACCAAGACAAAAATGACTTCATAATCTAAACTTCTTTGAATTTTTCTATTGCATTCGAGTGAGATATATATATATATATATATATATATCTATATATATATATATATATTTTTTTTTGAGTAAAAAATTCGAGTGATATTAAGAATACTAAATTATTATTAAAAAAAAGAACGAATACTACAAATTTTTTCTCATAACTTTTACAAATTAAAATGCCAACTTTTAAATATAAATAAAAATGTAAGTAAAAAATTTATTAATTTAATATTTTAATTGTTGATGTTATCAATTATATTTAGCATTTCATTTATAACTTTAATTTTAAGTATTTAACATTTCATTTTGCTGGAAATAGATTTGCACAAGCTGAAAGTCAAACTAGAATAGTGGACACATTCTTTGGAAGGAAGCTGAAATTCATCCAACTAATTAAGTCAAAATATATAGTAAAAGCAAATTTGGTTCTCTATCGGAGATAAATTAGGAGCCCAATGGCGGCACTAGCAAACCCATGAATAATCAAAAGAATGACTTTGATATATTTAAAATATATTAAAGTGAAGTGCTCTGTACACTTGATTTATTGGGATACTTTTCCTTAAAAAAGAAAAAGAAAAAGAAAAAAAAGAAGAGAGTTATTGGACAAATGCTTATCACGTGTTTATATCTCAGTAAGTCTAGCATACAACAGTAATGGACCCAATCTTTGCCCGGATCAAAACACCAAACAGAGCGGCCTTAAGAGAGCTCAACCTAGTTGTCTAAGTCATCACTAAATTTCAGGCACACCCGTGAATGAGTTAATATATATCCAACCCACCAACAAATCACATTTTCCTCTATATATACGTACCCACTTTTCCCTGTGCTAGATTGTACCTGCTTGTTCACTTTTTGTCTTCTAAAATCACATCCATAAGTACTGTCAACACAAATTTAAGCTAGTTTTTTCATGCTGTAAAGAATGGCTTTGACACCTGGAAAGGGATTGTTCTTCCTATCACTGGTGTTTATATGGGCTTGCCAAGTGACTTCCCGCACGCTCCATGACGCTTCCATGATAGAGAGGCATGAGCAATGGATTGCTGTTTATGGACGCACTTATAAGGACAATGCAGAGAAGGAAAGGCGTTTCGAGATATTCAAGGACAATGTTGAGTTCATAGAATCTTTCAACAGTGCTGGAAATCGTTCTTACAAGGTGAGCATCAATGCATTTGCAGATCGAACTCACAAAGAATTCCGGGCCTCTCGCAATGGGTACAAACAGTCCTTCAAAAATCGTTGGCCTGCAAGTGCAACGACACCATTTAAGTTTGAAAATGTGACTGCAGTGCCACCTAGTATTGATTGGAGAAAGAAAGGAGCCGTTACACCTATTAAGGACCAAGGAGAATGTGGTAACACTAACATATCATGTCGTTAATATCTTTATTTAGATAATGTGTATGTTAGAATAGTTATTAAATGATTAAATTAAGGTTTTTTTTTTTTTTTTTTTCAACTTTATTATTAGGACAAGTAGTAGTATAAGAGCAGGTGGTCTGAGTTCAGACTCTATTTGCTTTATCTACTATTAGAAAAAGGTTAAAAAATAAAGTGTTAGAATAATGGTTAAATGTTTAATTTTGCCATTTGTTAATAATTTAAGCTTGTAGGATGAGTGCTAATTTATGAGTGAACATATATATCATGGATTCCATGTTCTAATATAGCTAGCCTTGTGTTGTTATGACATGAATTTAGGATGTTGCTGGGCATTTTCAGCGGTTGCAGCCATGGAAGGGATTAACCAAATTGCACATAAGAAGTTGGTTTCTCTTTCAGAGCAAGAATTAGTTGATTGTGACACCAAAGGTGAAGACCATGGATGTGAAGGTGGTCTAATGGATGAGGCCTTTAAATTTATAATGCAAAACAAAGGCCTAACAAGTGAAGCAAACTATCCCTACAAGGAAGTGGATGGAAGTTGCAACAGAAACAAGGAACAATTCCCTGCCGCCAGGATCACAGGCTATGAAGATGTGCCTGTCAACAATGAGAAGGCACTGCTCAATGCAGTGACCCATCAACCGATTTCTGTAGCAATTGATGCCAGTGGAGCAGCCATGCAGTTTTACTCAAGTGGGATATTCACAGGAGATTGTGGAACAGAGTTGGACCATGGTGTTACTGCAGTTGGTTATGGGATCACAGCCCAAGGGACTAAGTATTGGTTAGTAAAGAATTCATGGGGCACCAGTTGGGGTGAAGATGGATATATAAGAATGGAAAGAGATACTCGTGCCAAGGAAGGTCTATGTGGTATTGCCAAGGACCCTTCCTATCCCACTGCTTGAATATTAGTGAAGGGTGAATAAATCTTATTCTTGCATTTAACTAGTTCTCGATGCGTATCTGAGTGGGACATGTGCTACTTGTTTTAGTCCGATGGTAAATGCCAATATTGCTGTTGGTATGTAGACAAATTAAGTAGTGCAATCTAGTAATGGTATACCATTCTTTTTCTTTCTGTTTCCTATTATTTTTTTTAAGATTATGCTTAAAGTAGTGTAATAACTTGTCATTGATTGAATCAAAAAAAAAAAAAAAAAAAAATCTCATTGATTAAAATGTGAATTCCAATAGCTACCCATCGTGTTTGTGCTCTTTATTTATTTATTTAATTTTTTTTTTCTTCGGGAATGCTTATGCCATGAAGCATGTTTGTTCTGTTTAGATCCCTTTTAAATAAGATTAGTTTAACCTAATGAATTAGCCAAGTAGTTACTTAGGTTAATTTTTCAAATCTAGATTAAACTCATGCAATCATATTACCTACTATGGAAAAGTAAAGAAGACAGTAATATGATGATCTAGGAAAACCAATGAAATCAATAGTTTCAAGGTAAAAAAATATGAGGAGGATTTAACCTAACTATCTACAAGGTAAACAAATCCACTATGATAGAATCAAAGTTTACAATAGATTTAAACCTAAATCTAATGCTACCTCTTGTGGAACTTATTAACACGATCATGTGCAGCTCCAACTCCATAGACTCTTCTATCTTGAATTTGCTGAACACAAACTCCCATGTTTGTGACTTTGAGATCCCAGTCAAAGGTTTCAGATCACCATCAGTAGTAGATCTTTATGTAGCAACTTGTTTGATAGTAGATCTCGTTCCAGTATATGCTTGTAGAGTTAGAAGATTACAGAAATCTCATAGATCTCACATGAGTAACTCACAAGACTTCCAAGAGCTTTTAATTTCAATCGGTCGAACTTATCTTAATTTCGATTGGTCGAACTTCACAGTAGCTTACTTCTTTTTGCAGCTTTGATAGTTTTTGAATCTTGACTTGAACAATCTTAAGCAATTTTTGTTCTCGGTTTGCCAACATACACGAATTAAGAATCTAAACATTTAATCCTAAATATTTAGAACCTAACAAAGCACACTATTTTAAATAAATTATGCTTAAAGTTGTACCTTTAATGTAACCAAAAAAAAAAAGCATGAAGTTCCATAAGTGATTCTTAAAAAATAATAAAAAAAAGAAAAAAGAAAAAATAATAATAGAACTCGAGAACCATTAGTTGGGTTGGTGGTTGCCCATGTTTTGTGTATATATATATATATATATCTATATATCCAATCCAATTAGAAGTCCAAGTCCAATCTAATAGAAGAAGTCAAGCTTAGTGAACTAGCACTATAGCTATAAGAGCACAAATGGGCTGCTATGGTTTAGATTTTAGAGGTTAAAGCTTTTTGCAGATCTCACAATGGTCTGCATGATGGAAATATGCATGTTCGTAGCGGAAAATTAACGGATTTACTTCATTCGCAATTGATAACATGTGCTATGTAAGTTTCAGAATATAAGAACAAGAGTGTACCTTGGTGTGGTGAAATTCAAAACCAAAGATCGGAAGTTCTTGAGAACACCTTTAATCTTCACTCCAATTCCACTAACACCCAAGAAGTGTGGTCTCTCAATCAATTTCTATGAGTTTGTTCAAAGGAGAATGAATGAGTGTTCAACACTCACATACACCATTTCATGTATGTTTCAAAAAATTTGTATGTTTCTCCCCTTACAACTGATTATCTAATTGGGCTGGCCTTTTGGGCTTTTCCAATTGGGCTTTAGTATGTGGCTTGGAGTGGGACCAAAAGGGAACAAATAAGACACTAGCTCCAATGGACCTTGGGTTTTTCTGTCAACTCTTGACAAGTCCAAAATTACCATTAATTATATTTAATACCACTATATAAATATAATTACACTCTAGGCTTTATTAATAAATTATATCCCAAGACTTTATTGTACATGCAACTCCTTCATAAAATATTCGTAGTAATACAAAGTCATAAATGAAGACCGCCACTTTGTAGATTACTACATCTTAATCCTTGAGTACCCGGTTTAATCATTTTAAGTTATGCATCATATATTTATGAAATCCAATTCCATAAATATATACTTTAGTAATTTCTTACTAAAATGGTTAGGCCTAACACTCTGAATAACCGTACCCATTAAACTTATCTTAAGGGAATATTTTATATCTCCGTTAAGAGATTATGAATTCCATCTTGAGAATATATGTTCCATCAATAATGTGGCTGCCCAACATACTGAGATTTTGACCGTTACTTTAGATCTCACTCCTGATATATCAAAGCAACCTACACTTCATGATCAGGTCCATTATTCTCTTAGGATTAAGAGTTTATGTAAATAGAAGTCGTGAGATTTATTATTCAATTGACAGTCATTAAGAGAATAATGAATCTCATAGCGGTTCAGTTCAATATGTCTTAACTCTTAAAACATATCAACATATCAACTAGAAGTCTCCATTTCCATGATCAAGACAAATAATCTTAGTTGATATGTTATAGTCTTCGCAGATGAAATACTCAATTTCGCATTTCATCACCGACTACGAACTATAATTATGAGTTTACAAAGAACTTGTGATTTATATCTTTTGTGACTTTTCACATAAATCACATACTATGCATCTCATGGACTATATGATGATGTCTGAATATTCATGTTACCATTATTTCAGATAATAATAAAACAAATTTATTAGTCACAATATTAAGTCATACATAATGTCATACTTAATATCATACATAGCATCATACAATAGGATTTAAGAGAACTAATCCTAACACTGCAAGCAACAACTTTCGTCCAAAATGTGGTCACACTTGCTCATTGCTTAGGTCGGGGAAGCAATTTTGAACAATTGTAGGTTGATACTTGATTGGCCAAAGTGATCCCTTAATCACGTAATTGCTTAGAACTAAGAAATCAGTGATCAAAGCTAGGCAAATCAGTGTACGTACACAAAGTATAGAACCAGTCATGTCAATCACTCTCAAGAAGACTTCTTGGCTAAATTGTTATAGTACGTCCATCAACATTTCTATGCCGAAAATCAAGCAAAATGGCATCTAATTGAAAGGGAGGAAAGAGTGGATCCTTGATTTGTTCTTTTACACTTGATTAATTGAGCTCAATTCGTCAATTCGTTGTTATTTCTGGTCGCATAACTAAGAATTAATTGTTTGGCATTTACAATATCCATGTTTATTTCACTTTATTAGAAAGAGTTTGTTTGTTTTTGTTTTTGTTTTTTTGGTATTTTTTTTTCCTGGGTGCAATTAATTCAAACCTCACTTATGGCTTATGAGAACCGACTTCAAGGACCTAATTCTTAAAAGATTCAGTTGTAATCTACACCCTTAAAATTTAGGGTATGTTAACAATATAAAGTGAGAGAAAGAGAGACTGAATAGTCTGTATATTATTTGTAAAACAATAATGTACAATAGAGAGCCTTATATAGGCTAGGTATGTGTGCAGTACAAGCAATATGAGTAAACTACAAGTACAGTATACTGGGCCAATCCCGATGGGCTAATCTAATCTAAGCTATACACTAACATCCCCCCTCAAACTCGAGGTGGCAAGGAGGAAGCCAACTGGAGTTTGGATATAAGATCTCGAAGATGACCAGGCGGGTGAGTCTTGGTGAAGATATCAGCAGGCTGGTCAGCAGAGGAGATGGAGAACAACTTGAAATTGCCTTTCTTGAGATGTTGGTGAGTGATGTGGTAGTCGATCTCAATGTGCTTGGTGCGTTCATGGAAGACATTATTATGAGCAATGTAGATATCACTATGATTGTGACAATAGAGAGGAGTGGCAATGGGCTGTGGAGCATCCATGTCAGCCAAGAGCCAACAAAGCCAGACAAGCTCGCAGGTGGTGTCGACAAGGGCACAATACTTAGCCTCAGTACTGGAATGGGAAACCACATCCTGCTTCTTACTACGTCACGAGACAAGAAAAGTACCCAACAGGAAACAAAGACCTGTGATAGAGCATCGATCAGTCAAATTACCTGCCCAATCCACATCTGAATAAGCATGAAGCTTGAGAGAAGACCGAGAGGAGTAGTGGAGTCCTTGATAAAGTGTGCCCTTGACATATCGAAGAATCCGAAGAATGGCAGCATAATGGACAGAACGAGGGGCATCCATGAATTTATTGACCATACCCATAACATGTGAAATATCTGAATGAGTAGTAGTGAGATAGATCAGATTACCAACCAACTGGCAATAGCGAGTAACATCAGATATAGGTTCACAATTCAAGGGTGTGAGCTTTGCATTGTATTCCAAGGGAGTGGAAACAATCTTGTTGTCAGTGATACCGGCTTTGGAGTGAAGATCAAAAGCATATTTAGTTTGGGAAAGATAGTAGCCATCAGAGGATGAGGTAACCTCAAGCCCAAGAAAATAGCTAAGAGTGCCCAGATCTTTCATCTCAAAATGTTGACTAAGGAAGTGCTAAAGAGAGCGGATACCTGCAGAATCATCTTCAGTAATAATCACATCATCAACATAAAGAAGAATAAGATTGATACTAGTAGAGGATCTTCGAACAAAGAGAGCAGTGTCATAAGGACTTGAAGTGAAACCCTGCTGAGCAACAACTGAGCTAAACTTTTCAAACCAAGCTCGAGGAGCCTGCTTGAGGCCATAAAGAGCTTTGTGAAGGCGACAAACTTGACTGCCTGAGTGTGGATAGCTAGGGGGTGGCTGCATGTACACTTCTTCTTGGAGGTCTCCATTAAGGAAAGCATTCTTCACATCCATTTGATAAAAAGGCCAACGGCGAACAGCAGCCACAACAATGAGACATATGATAGATTTAAGGTGAGTAATAGGAGCAAATGTTTCCTCATAGTCAATGCCATACTCCTGAGTAAAACCCTTGGCAACTAGGCGAGCCTTTTACCGTTTAATAGATCCATCAGCCTTGGTCTTGATCTTGTAAACCCACCTACAACTTACTACAGACTGACTAGGAGGCAAATCAACCATATCCTAAGTGTGATTCTTATGAAGGGCATCTAGTTCTTTGTTCATAGCTTGCTGCCAAAGCAGGTCAGTATGGGCCTCATGATAGGTGTGAGGTTCATTGAAGGTGGCAAGAGCAAAAGAACAGTGATAATCAGTGAGATAAGGGGGAGGAATGCTTACCCGAGTGGAACGACGAAGTTCAGGACCAATAGGAGGCTCAGGAGAGGGTGGTGCCACAGGATCCAAGACAGGCAGGTCATATCTTGGGGACAGAACCAGAGATGAGTTTTCTAAAGAGGTAGTCGATGTTGAAGAATCCTCCACAAGTTCAGGATAGAGAGGGAGGAAAAGATCAGTAAAATTGGAAGACTATGTGGAAGAGGACACAGGAAACTGTTAAAGACTCGTGGAAGGACAATGTTCCCAAAACTCAACATGACGGGAGACACGAAGGTGATAAGAAATGGGATCATAGTAGTGAAAACCCTTTTGAGATACACCATAACCAAGGAAACAACAGAGACGAGCACGAGGCTGGAGTTTTGTTCGTTCATGAAGAGGAAGAGAGACAAAACAAGCACAATAAAAAACCTGAAGAGAGGAGTAGTCAGGAGTTTGACCATCGAGAAGCTCGAATGGAGATTTGTTGTGTGTAGTTGGTGAAGGAATACAATTAATGGTGTACACAGTAGTGAGTGCGACCTCACCCTAAAAGTGCTCAGGAATAGAGGCAGAAATAAGAAGGGTGCGGACAACATCAAGAATGTGACGATGTTTTTGTTTTGCATGACCATTTTGTTGAGAGGTGTAAGGAAAAGACCACCGAGGAAGGGTACCATGACTGTCTAAAAAGGATAGGAAAGATTTATCATTATATTCTTGAGCATTATCTAATTAAAAGACTTTGACGGTGTAATTGAACTGTGTTTCAATCATTTTATGAAATGTTTGGTAAATAGATACAAGTTCATACCTATGGTGAAGTAGATAAATCTAAGTATATCGAGAAAAATCATCCACAAATATGACAAAATATTTAGATCCCCTATTAGTGGGAATAGGTGTTGGACCCCAAATATCAGAATGTATAAGATCAAAAGGTGCAGAAGAAAATGAGTCACTATTATTAAAGGGCAATTTTGTTTGTTTGCCAAAACGACAGGAAGTACAATCAAAATTTTGAAACTGGATTAAACCTAAATGACCTTGAGAAGCTAACAACTGAAGACGAGATAAAGATGGATGACCAAGACGAGCATGCCAAAGATTAGGTGAGGGGGTGGCAGTGGTAGTAGCTGTAGAAACAACTTGTGAAGGAATCTTCAAGTCATGAACCTCAAACATGCGACCAACCTTACAGCCTGTTCCAAGCACTTGACCCGTCCGGGGATCCTGCACATCAACACCATGATTAGTAAATAGAAGATCTATGCATAATTCACAAAGTTGACCAACAAAAAGTAAATTGAGGGATAACTTTGGGATATGAAAAGTGTCATTAAAGGATAAACAAGGAGAATGATTGTTCCTTTATGACTAACAGGCATAGGAGTTCCATCAGCAGTGTAGATGGTGATTGGATGTTTTAAGGGTGACTTATTAGAAAATTGGGATTCATTAGGAGTTATATGGTTACAACATGCAGTATCAAAAAACCAAGCTTGTTTACCTGAGGCGACAAAAAGGGCAGTGGAAGTGCGGTATAAAACTTATTGAACTACTGCCTCAATATTAGCTGTAATAAGTGAGGAAGCCAAAGATGGACCTATAGGAACCGATGAATCTGAAGGACATACAGCAGCTGCCTGAGGAAGAGAAGATTTATTCTGCTCTTGTACAAATTTTTGCAGTTTGCGACAAACTGAGATGTCATGGCCTTTGGCATGGCAAAACTCACAGCGAGTACCTTTGGAAGGTTGAGAGGTAGGACACCCAATGTTTATTCGTGAAGGAGCAGTGAATGTAGCAATGGGAGGTTGTGGAGATGAAGTAGCCAATACATGATCAGATGATGACATGTGATGAGTAGGCCAATGGTTCTCCTCAGAAATGAGCTCCTTGATTGCAGCATCAAGAGAAGGAGTAGGAGATCGGCTAAGCAAAGAAGCCCTAGTAGGCTCAAAATCCTCATGTAAACCCATCATGAAGTGCATAAATTTACGGCGATCCCGATATTTGACAAAAAGCTCAATGTCCTTAGAACACACTAGTGGAGGATCTACAACAGAGAGTTGTTCCCACATAGTAGAAGTCTGAGATTAAAAATAAAAAATAGACTAACCTGTCTCTTCCCTCTTAAACTTTCAAAATTTTGATATGTACACTTATTGTTCTATATTGTTTGGATTAAAGGCCTTCTTAATGCATCGTGATAAGGTGTTTGTTAAAAACTAAATTGTAATTTAAACCATTAATGTTGCTTTACTAATTTAAATTCCCTTAAAATTTGAGCTCCTTTTGTTTCGTTGTAAATCTTTTTGAAGATATTTTTGCATTTTACGGTGTTTGCTTCTTTGTAAAATTTAGTCAAACCTAAAAATGTTTTCTGTTGACCATAAAATTCATTGTAAAATTTTGTAAAATGATGTTTTTACAAAAAAAAAAAAAAAAAATGATAAAACATTATAAACACAAATAGTGGTTCTCAACACCACCCCCCCCCCCCCCCCCCAAAAAAAAAAAAAACACTAATGGTTGGGCTTCAGTGCCTGGAGTTGCCGATGGTGGCTGAGAGGCTTCAGTTATGGTGATTTATGCTTGAAATATTTCATGTCAACCAAACACTTGAAAATGTTTTAAATGAAAATGCTCTAAAATATGAAAATTTTTTACTGCAAAACAAATAGAGCATTGTGATAATATATATTTTGCCCACTAAAGTGTCAAAATTTAGATCTATAAAACTACATCATTTTGGGTTAAGTTGGCATATATTTAATGGACACCTCATCACAGTTCATGGATGGAAGGTGTTATATCCAAATAACAAAAAATAACATCATGGGTTTGAATCCAATTTTGAAACTATAAGGGATTGTCGTACCCTAATTCTCACCGCGTTTTGAGATACATTCCAATGGCTTTGGTATACGTTACTCGGCGACATGCGTGTGTGTGTTTGCATAAAGCTAACATGTGTGTAAGACACGTATGCAGTATTATTGTGGGCTATGTGTGGGATGAATATTTATACCTATATTCATTTTAAGGAGTAACCACCAAATATTGAGATTCTAAGGTGTGATTGGCCTCTAAATCTATTAATTTTATTTCCTAAATTAACTAAGAAAACCCTAGGGCTTCTAAGCTAAACTAGAAAATAAAAAAATGCCTTGAACCAAAAATCAAAGATTTAGAAGTTCGGTTATGTGTGGGGAAAGTGTTAGGCACCCCACAATGCTTATCCAAAATAATAGTACATTGTTTCGAATTTAATCTTAAATATCACCATTTAAAGAATAATTGAAAATATTTAGAATTTGGTTTTTAAAAAATAAAAAGAATGATATGCATGTATATGTGAAATAAAGTAGAGATAAATCCTATCCTAAGATGACATGTGTGAAGATGACATATGATCTGAAGGGAATATACATGAAATTCCCAGATATGAGATGCAAAAATTGAGAAAAATATACGCCAAAGAAAACAATCATACATGACAATATTTACATGGTTTGGTAACTTGCTTATGTCTACGAAGTTGCAGGGATTTCATTATTCTTAGAGAAAAAAAAAAAATACAGGATGTGTAGTATAGTTTTCTCCACTCCATGGACTAAGTCTCATAAAATCTCCCATTAACAATTGTAACAATATTATTTTGAGTCGAGTCATAATCTGGATCAAACACAACTAAGTTCCACAAAACCCAACATGATCTATCTAGTATGACATATGTGGAAATGACATGTAATCTATTCTAAAATGACACATAAAGATGACATACAATCTATCCTAAAATAAAATGTAAGCTATCCGAAAATGACATTTGCAATCTAAACTATGATGACATATGAATGGCATATATAGCATGAATAATTTAAATAATAGATAAAGAGTTCCATTCATTTAAATAAGAGATAAATAGTGTACCATTCATTTAAATAAGAGATAAATAGTGTACCATTCATTTAAATAAGAGATAAAGAGTATACCTCACGCGTTTAAATTAAACTAAACCATATTAGTTATCATATTTATTTCATGCAAAAATAACAAAGTAAGACGTTAGTTTTGGGGGAAGGGGTTATGTTTGGCTTTTAGGTTGCCCATGCATTTAATGGATTTAAGCCATGAGCAAAACATCATATTTTAAAACACTCAAAATAAATTCCTTAAAGGTTTTTTTTTTTTTTTTTTTTTTTTTTTTTTTTTTTTTTTTTTTTTTTTGGGTGAAAACTCATAGGTTTTTGAGAAAATCATAAAAAGAAAGGATTAAAATCCCATAGGTTTTTAATTTTTTTAATCTTTTAAAATATCTCCTAGAAGGGAAAGAATAAAAATCCGATGAGTTTTTAGATTGGAAAAGAATCCCTAGAAAGGGAGAAGACTGACAATTTAATTTTTTTTTGAATTTTTAATTTATAACTCCCAAAACAAGGATTAAAAATTCAATGGATTTTTTGTTTTTGGAAAGGTTCCTGAAAAGGAAACAGATTAAAAATTCAATTGGTTTTACAATTTAAAAATAATTTTAAAAAGGAGATGAATAGAAAGAGCCCATGGATTTTACGAAAGAATAGAAACAAGCACATGGGCTATGGAGGTAAATATATTAAAAAAGATAAACTTGTAAACACTCAATTTTGCACCTATAATTTAACATTGGGAGATGACCAAATAATCATTCTAGGTACCCAAATATCATGGTTGCATTTCATTCATTAACTCATTCATCACATATTATTGATCTTGAGATTCTAATGATCACCATGATATGTTCGGTTTCCAAATCGGATGGTTAGAACATGTGATTAATTAAAATTTATTTTGATTGGTTAATAATTAAATTAATTAAATGAATTTTTGTGATTGGTTAAGTATTTTTATTAAAGTGAGATTTGTTGCTTGGGATTAAAATAAATAAGTTGATAATAGTTAAAGACCGTAGATAATTAGTTTTTTGGGATAATTATCTTCAAAATAATTATTTGAAAAACCCTAATTATCACTCTAGGATAAAATTTATCATGAAAATAACTCTAAAATTCATTCAAATACAGTTTTAGACTTGGAAAATACTTTAGAAACGTGCTAATCAAGTAGTAGTTTTCAGATTCACGTTCTAAGGAACTTTTCGTATAGTAAACATTGAAATTCGGAATAGGCTATTTTTGGAAAAGTTGTAGGGAATTGAATGTTCCTTCTGCTATCAAAATTTCAGCTTAATTCGAATTAGGGTTGTCCACAGAAAATCGGTACCCGACCCACCCGCAAAAACCATCCGATCCGGCCCGAGTACCGGTTGACCCGACGCTGGTGACGGTCGGTGGCGGGTCTCCGCCTCCAGAACCCGTAACCGGCGGGTCGGTTAGCGGATTTCCCCCCCCCCCCAAAATCTGAAAAACCCGAACCGACCAGCGAAAATCCATGATCCGGTGAGAAATCCAGATTCCGGCAAGCAAAACCTAGATTCCGCGCAAGCAAAACCCAGATTCCGGTGTTATTTGATAATTCCAGCGAGTTTTGAGATGTATTTTGGCTAGATCTTGACTAGATCCGACGAGATTTCGCTAGATCTAGTTGAGTTCTTGGTTAGATCCAGCGAGATTTCGCTGAATCTAGTCGAGATCTTGGCTATTTTCAGCGAAAACTCAAAGGATTTGGCCGATTTTCATCATTTTCTAGCCGGATTTTCTTTATTTTCCAGATCTCGACTCCGACTGAACCCGACCACCACTCGTTGTTGTTCTAACCTGTTCGAACTGACTTCTCCGACGGTCGATGGCGGGTTGAAAGTTTGCCCACCCGATTTGGTCGGGTCGGTTCCGGGTTGGGCACAAACCCGACCCGGACCGACCCGTGGACAACCCTAATCCGAATTTGGACTAGAGAGATACGGTCAAAATACTGAAACTTGTTGTTGAGGTCCAAAAAAATCACAATGTTGAACCAAGACCCAAAACAACACAAAGGATTGAAGTCCAGGAAAGTAAAACATTTGGGCTTCCAATAAAGAAAAAAGGAAGAGAGGTCCAAACCCATTAAGGGTCCATAAGAGGGGACCCAAATCCATGAATGGGCAAGTTTTGGACCTCATGAAACAAAGGAAAGAAAAAGCCTAGCCCAACCCTCAAAGGTCAGAAAAATCGTTGGGGAGCCCAGGAAAAGAATTGAACCAGGATACCTGGGGATTCCTAGGAGCCTGGGATCCCCGAGACATACAACAAAGCCAAGTTGGGATTAAGACAGTTTAAGGGAGCATGCCAAGAAACACAAGGAACCAGAACAGATATGTCCCTATCAGCCACCCAATGATGCAGAAAGGAATCAGCTCACTTGGGAAAAATGATAAAAGGGAAAGTAGCCAAAAGGTGGGTATGAAAAAGTGGAATCTAGAAGCCTTAAAGAAGGAAAGAACAAAGGTCAGCCTTTTTGGACCCCTCCAGAACGAGAAAGTCAGCTAGAGGCTTTTGAAGAAGGAACCTCAAAAGAAGAAAATAATGAAGAATGAGGAAGGGACTAGCCACCAATGTTGCTGACACAACATTGGTTTTGGTACCCAAAGGAGCAAATGGAGGGAATCAATGGTACCCTATAAACCCTAGGATGACACTATAAAATGGTAAGCAGAAAACAGTGAAAGACATTCAGACACAGTCAATTGAAGTAAAAATGCTTGAGAAAACTTTGTCAGAATTCAAAAGGGGAGAAAAGAGAGGGAAAACAGCGTCTGGGATCCTCAAACAGCCACTAGAGAACACACTTGGATCCAAAGGGATTCAAATTTCGCAAGTCTTAGAGGCCTAAAGAGCAACAATCTAAGTCTGTGATTTTTGAACTTATTTGGACCTTGTAACACGTCCTAGTGAGCATGATGTATCACAAAACTTAAGAAAATAATGAGACATTCCATATCATCCTAAGGATCCCTAACGTTTTATTTTACTTTTCTTGCTCATATATCATTCTTTACTGTTCCTTGTTGCTCAATACGTATTTGCTTGTATGTTAATATGTATGTGTTGTAGGATCCACACTTTGTGCACCACTTGGTTTGAAATTAGCCCAATTTAGCTGTGGTGAACTAAGCTCAATCCCTTAAAGCATAAAGCATCAGGCCCAAGATCCTTGTTCTTTAACTTGGGCCTGTGTGCTATTTTACAAAAAAAAAAAAAAAAAAAAAAAAAAAAAAAAAAAAAAAAAAAAAGAAAAAAAAGAAAAAAAAAAAGAAAAAAAGAACCTACACACTTGTTCAAATTTGAAAATTTAGCTCAACTCTTATTCAAAACTCTTTCATTTAGGATTTTTTTCCCTATGTTTTTTGCTTATTTTTTAAGCTAATATGACTTAGGGCCTATTTGGATAGGCTTTTCACAAAAGTGCGTTTTAAAAACGAGCATTTTTAAAATGTGCGTTTTGAAAACATCATTTTAAAAACCACTAATAAGTGTTTGGTTAAAATGTAAAAATATGCATTTTTTATTTTTAAAGCTACATTAAACGTTTGGATAAGTTGTTTTAAAAATGGTTGTTTTGAGTGTAAATTCCAAAAAAAGAGTTAACTATTTTGTTAAAGTTATTTTGTCATTTTTCCTTTAATCAATGCTTTTTTTTTTTTATTATTATTGAAAATATGTAATTAAGCCTGACAATTACATTAATAATAATAAAAATAACGATATTGTCGTTGTTGGAATTCATGGAGAGAAATTTATATAATTTAAAATTGAAAAAGAAAAAAAAAACCCGTCAAGAGGAAGATATTAAAATGATTAGGAAAATAATTATATTAAAATAATTACTAAAAAAAAATAAGCAGAGCTAATTGGTATAACTCAAGGGAATAAAACAAGTATTAAAGTAAATTTAAGATCATGAAATAAGTAGAGCTCATCAAAGTCATTGACAAAGAGTTGAAACTTGAGTGGAGGTAGATAATGTTGTCATTAAGTCATTCATTTTTTTTTAAGATAAACAAGTTTTGGCCCCAAGGAAGAGGAACAATAGTGACCGCCACTTCATGAGTCAAAGGCCCCCCAACCGATTATGCTGCTGCCTTGGGGTTGTTATTAAGCCATCCATATAGTTTCAAAAAAGTAAGTATTCAAGGTTGTCATTTTTTTTATCAACCTCATCAAAGGATCTATACTTCTACCACCAATGGTAAAGTTTTGTCCCAAAATCTCTTAGTAGCAATGAGCCAATAACGATCATTGTTGACAAATATCTGATACAACTCTAAATAATACTCATTTTGTCATTTTGGGCAATGTCTATATGATACTTAAAAACGAAGAGTAACAACGAAGCTCAAATGGCAGCTCATAATAAGTTTATTGCCCCACTCAGAGCCTCTTCGTTTTAGAATCACTTTTCAATTGTATCACCCCAGAAAGCTTGTTGAGCTCATATAGCAATCCAACTGAGAACGGGAAACATGTTGTTATACAAACTCGATAGACCATGCTAGCAGCAGTCAGAGCCATTGCTTCTGCTATAAAAACATCACAAAATTTCCTACAGTTTTCCCAAAAAATGAAGCTAACCCAATATTAGTAAAAGTGCATGTGCAAAAACAGAATAAGCACTGTAGTTGAACTCAAAACTCACCCACCTCTTAACTAGACTATTCTATACCATGGTTGAAATATATGATTTTTGTTTTTAATTTTTGAATTTTGACGTTGATCAAGAGTGACAAAATATAATGAAAACAAAACTTTAGTTCATTGCCAATCACTGCTATGTTTCCTTTATTGTGTTGCATGTTTTTCCACAGAAATAAGTCTTCATAAATAACTCTAATGCCCACAAACAATTACGTTAAGCCTAGTTACACAACCTCAACAAACAAGATATGAAGAACATATATCCCAGGTCAAAATTTTGGCAAATAACATAGTTCAACACACCTCATTATAAAGACCTCCTGCCCAAACTCTCTCTGCATATCTGAATTTACACACTCAGATATGAGGATGATGCTCAGCAGTGCAGTGTATCAACAAAGGTGGTAGAGAGGGGAATTGGGATTGCCTTCATCTTTGAAAATTAATTCCTGGGAAAAATCAAAAAGAGCAGCAGCTAAGATTCCACTACCCATCCTAGTCCTGGACAACATCTCAGCTGGTCGGATGCCCAGTAACTATTATACTCCTAAGGGTATGAAAACTGTATATATATTGCTATATTGAACAATGTGTACATGGAAAGTATATATAATTGAACTAACTCTCTAATACTAAACGACCTTTAGCTTTGATTTATACAAGCAAACTACTGTTGTTCTACAAGAAATTCAAACTAGCTTGACTTGCTTTCTTTCTTCCTCTTTTCTCTCTTCTAGACCAGGATTGAGCATTCTTTTAAACTTGTTGTCTTCTATTCTCAGATGCTCCCCCTTAAGATGAGCAGGGGAATGAATGTTACCTAGGCTTTTCTTGGTTAACTTATCCCCTATCTGTGACTTGGTCTTGATGTGCAGCAATCTAATTATTTTATCTCACACAACATGTCAATCAATCTCTCTGTGTTTTGTCCTCTCGTGAGACAGGATTGGATCCACTGTGGAAGTGCAGCTTGCCTATCAGCAATCCAACCCCACTTCAGCAATATATCTTTAGATTAATGAGATCATAGTTCAATAGCAATCAGATCACATCCATTTCATCATCATTCAATCATTTCAAAAAAAATGTATTAGAAGCTTATGAACTACTAATCTGAAACTCAGTTCTAAATACTATAATTCTTTTTGATTTGTAATACTTTTAAAACCTATGTGCAAATTTGTAATTTTAAACTGAGAAAATTTTCTGGAACCTGTTAATAAGTAACCGAACTTTGCTTTAGAAGATGGGGGCTACAAGCACAGGCAAGAGAAGTAAAGCGTCTAAATTTTGCATGCCCCACAAAGTGTCATCACAATCTTTTTCTTAATGATCAATAAACGCTACCACAATTATCAAAGTAAAATTCAAGCATAATTATCATCAAAGTTAAATTATGACATATGGATCCAAAGCTTATTGGCTTGTATGGCTACAGAGCTATTGCCAGTGAATTTAAAGCCTTGGAAGGCTGCACAAAGCTACATCCGTAGAGCACCTAGTCATATCTCATATATATCTAAATCTGAGTAAGATAATCTGCAAGTAAGAAAAACAAAACGGAACAGGCTCACAAAATGCTAAAAACAAAACAGAGCAGGCTTACAAAATGCTGAATTGTTTTTTAAAAACTTCACAACACAACCAGTAAAGAAACAGCAGCCACACCAAATATCCAACCAAAATTTGATTTTAGTACCATCAGTTAACTCAAATTAATCATGATGATTACATAAGGTATCAAATAAGATAACAAAACTCAATCATGAGTCAACAAAATAAGCAAGCTTTCATCATACAGAGCATGATACTGATCAATTAATGCATGATACTGACCGAAACATAAAAATTTGTCCAAAATAGAAATAATGAAAATACATCGGTTACAACCCACAAATGGACCTAGCAATCTTGTCACAAATAAACTTCATCTCCTTATCATTCATATTCTCAATGTTTGCCTGACTACTACTACCTTTTTCACTACTATTGCTTTCTGGTTTGTCCAAGTTATGCTCATCCCATTTAAACAATCACAACAATTTCCACCATTAATCAAACCAATCCATCTAAGACCTTAACATGAATTTTGTCCCTCCTGCTCATATAGTCTCTATTTATACTTGCATTTTGACAATTACTGTCAGTTTTTATTGGACACATGTATTTGAGTAACCTCAATCCTTAGGACAACTTTCATGATGCAATGTCAAGCTCTCCCTGATTTTTGGAGTGGCTGCCTAATTGTACACAAATCCCTTTAGTTCTCAAATCTTAAATTATTATAATTGCATTCTCAATTAATATCTTATTACCAAGTAGTAAGCACTTGTTTTAGATTTCCCAAGCTTCTCAACTACTTTATGACTAATGATTCACTCACTATTAAACTTGCTGACTTTTGCCATCAAAAGAATCAAAACTAAAACACCAGTGGACATTTCGGAGTGGACATGGACATTACATGAACTTGGTAATGTTAACAAAAAGTCAAAATTTTAAATAGTGAGTGAATGAACTTGGTAATGTAGTGAATCAAAACTAAAAGAATCAATACGTACCTATATATTTATTCATGTACATGTTCATTTAAAATTTTGACTCTTTGTTAATAAGTTATGCAGAGAGTTTTCCTAACATGATGGAGCTTTTATTTCTATGGCCTTAGTTACAATTATAGTTCCTAATTCAGGACCGGTTGGTATTATCAACATTACTCAAATTCTGTCTTGCTAAGGAATTCTAGACATGATAGGAACTGCAAATTTGTTATAGTCTGGAGTGAATCAAAACTATTCTCTTTTTAGTGGTAATATAATTTTAGCATAAACAAATTCCCTACAAACTAAAAAAAAAAAAAAAGCATATATACATATATATATATTGTGGGGGCCATTTAATTAGGAGGTACTGTTAAGGCTGTACTAATTGGGCCTATGACCCAATCCGAGGACATTGGACCATCCGAGGATGTTCTGATGAAATTATAAGGGGAACAGAATAAAGAAAAGAGTAGAGATAATAAGAGATAAGTCCAATGAATGTCCGAGGAGAAAAGCCATCTCGGTAACAAGTGTGCGAGGTCAGTAAGAGTGCCATATCATCATGGACTTTCTTCGAAATTACATCACAACTAAGGGTTGGACATTGGACAAGGGGTAAGAAAAGAAAAGGGCAAACAAATATCTCCAAAAGCTGCTACCTCTGTATTAAATGCCTCTCAACCAACTCTCTGGCTGCATTAATGTGGAAATGATGCCTGAACAGTGATCAAGCAGCCTTACAACTACTGGTTGATGGTTTTGGAAGGTGCCGGATGGAACAGGAAGGAGTTCCCCGAATCTAACCTACACATGTGTAGTAGGGATGATACCAAGATTGTAGTATATAACATGGGAAGATGTACTAAAAAAGGGGATCAGGAAAAATCAAGTAATTTTGAACAAAACGGCAAACTCTTGTATAATTTTATTGTTGAACAAGACAATATAATATAAACTCCTCGAGTTACTTCGAGGACAGATTTTCTCATCGTACTTGTGTCTAACAGTCTTAAATTACCAAATTTTATCGTTTTTCTTCTGGAATAGATCTAGTTCTTTCATCCACGCTCTACAAATTTATTGTTTGGGCCGCTTGGGCTAGAATCCAATCCTATTTTGGGTCCGATCTGATTTCAGTCCTTACATATATATATATATATATATATATATATCAAGTTTTGAGCATATTGCCCACCTAGTTAGTTCATGGGCAGCTCTATTCATCTCTCTAGGAACCCAACTGAAGGAGGGTGCTTTGCACTTGGTCACCGTGTTCCTAATACCATCAATAATTGCCTTAACCACCAATTAGGATATGGATTTGGTATCATACTTACCTCCATATAGGCTTTTATATCTCCTTGAATCAACATAAGCCATGCTTTATTGGGAAATTTCACATACTAACTATGGTGAATATCCTCTTATTTCACCTTTTTCTTATTCCTATATGGCCATCCAACAACACACATAGCAAGGAATACCCATTAAGCTTTTTATCACAAAAGAAAGTTAAATATTGAATTTTTATTAAATGCCCATAAACACAATCTTGATTCTTGAATGAGAAACAGAATAAAGAAAACTCCTTTATCCATTTATTCTCAATGACACAAAAAAGAAAAAAAAATGAAATTCTGATTTCAATGACATCTGTGTCTACAAATATAAAGCAGTTTTAACCAAAACCCAAATGGGCATGTATCAAAAGCAACTAAAAACCCAAATAAATCCACAACCTAGAAACAAAAACAATAGCAGCAACAAATCCTTTAGTCAAAATAAGTTCTAACATTTAGATTTCTAACAATGTGTAACCCACCATGCAAAAAGCCCAAATCTATAACATAAATTCAGCAAAAGAGGAACGGAGAATTGTTACCTAGCAAGCCAGATGAAGAATGAAGACCATAAACAAAGCAGAAGAGAGCCTGTGGAGACTGAGAGAACAGGGTAGCAGATACAAATGGAGGAGTATAGACTGACTAAAAAAAAATAGAGGAAGAGATATACATGGGGAAGGGATAAAGCTGGTATTTCAATAAAACCGTTTAATGTTTTGGCGCTATTTTGATTTTTTGAAGAAAAAAATAGAGGTAACCCAATCTGCGTTTCTGAAAAAGCAGAGCTTTGCAATGTTTTGAAAACATGAAAAATCTGGATTTTGAAAATGCAAACGTGCTGATTTTTGTGAAGCCAAACAGTTTATAAAATCACATTTTGTCTAAAACGCGCATTAAGGTTTTGTGAACCGCCTATCCAAACGGGCTCTTATTTTTCGAACAACCTTTATAGAGGAGACCTCCTACCATTCAGCACCCCTCTTTCCCTTAATGTTAAAGAAATTCTAGAAGCTTTGTTTTAGGATTTTCTTTTCTGTTAAGCAACCATACTTTAGATCTCAGAGAGATCCATTCTCTCTGACCTCTAAAGCAATCCCTTCTTGTAGAATTCGTTCATGCAAGTATTTTTTTGTTTTTTTTGTTTTTCATAAACATGCATTTATTTCTTCTGTCTTTCTCAAAAATCTGTCTTTCTTTCTTCTGTTCGTTTATATAACCATGTTCATGATGTGTTTATTGCATGCTTTTCTTATGTTCACATGATTAGTTTAGGTTTTAATTTGTTGATCAATTAACATGCATAGATCTAGGGTTAAACCTTTGTTTAAGATCTTAGGCAAGAAGTTTCATTATGAAAATGATCTTTTCATTGTTTTTAATAAAAATAGATCTGAAATTTTATGTGTATAAGTGTTCCTTCATTTTTAAAACAAAAACCAGATCTATAATTTTCGTACAAAAACCCGATCTGTGTTTTTCATAAAAAATGAGCTGTATTTTTCAAAAAATTTTGACCTATATTTTTCATACAAAAACCAAATCTGTATTTTTCATAAAAATCTAATATGTATTTTCATTAAAATATATATATATATATATATTTGACATGTATTTTTCATACAAAAACCAAATATGTATTTTTCATTAAAAAAAAATGACCTATATTTTTCATACAAAAACTAGTTCTGCATTTTTCATAAAAATCTTATCTGTATTTTCATACAAAAAATCTTATTTGTATTTTCATACAAAAATCTGATTTGTATTTTTCATACAAAAAACAAATCTGTATTTTCGTAAAAAATCTGATTTGTATTTTCATAACAAAAATCTCATTTGCATTTTCATACAAAAACCTAATATGTATGCTACATACAAAAACCAGATCTGCATTTTCATAAGAAATCTATTCTTTCATATATATATATATATATATATATATATATATATATAATGTAGATCTGAATTTATATTCAAAATTTATTTTTTCTATTCAGAATTTGTTCTTTCTCATCCGGAAAAGTCAGATCTAAATTTTTAATAAAAAATTTCATCAAACCTTTTTTATACAAAATAAGATTGAAGATCTAGGATTCTCAAATAGCATTTTAACCCTAGATCTAGAAATTGACATGACATTTTTGCATCTCACTAACATTTTGCATATGGGTGCTTAATGATCATTTAGAGTCTAGAAAACTGTACTTTGTTCGGGCCTAATGGGTGCCTAACATCTTCTCATTCTGTAACCTAGTCCTTGAACCATCGGTTTTGGTTCGTAGAGTAGTGTTTCATCGTTTTCTTTTGGTAGATTGTATTAGGACTATAGCTTTGTATCTTTTTACTTAGATTGTATTTAGGATCAAAGCAATGTAATATTCTTCTACCAAATTTGTTAGGGTCATATTTTTTTATGTATTGGCTTATCCTTTGACCAATTGCACTTTATTTGTAATTAGGTAATTCTAAGTTGGGTTTAATGTATCAAGAAGTATGTAAAGTCTCCATTTTAAGTGTTATCATTAAAGACATGAAGATTGATCCAAAAAACAAGTGAAGAAAAATAGTTTTAGCAAGCCTCGACACTAGTCTCGATACTAGCATCTATCGTAGTTTAATGAAGAAGCTCAACACAAACTCGATTTGTTGAGATCTACGATTTCAAAATTCAGATTTGAAATTTGGCCCATAATGACTTGGATTGCTATGGTTTCATCCTTCACAACCCTAGACCATATAAAAGGCTTATTTTAAAGTCATCAGTACATAGAGACTCAATTAGAGAACTCATATATTCTGTGAGAAGCTACTACGTTTTGTGCGCTTTAGGGTTTTGTAACCAAGTGCTTGCAGATCTTCAACGTGCTTTGAAGTGAAGAACTTTGTAGTCAACAACAATCTTTCAATTGCTTGGAGTTAGTCACGTACTGGAATTTGTGCATGCGAAGAAGTCTTCTACAAGAACAAGTCCAATTGGGGATTGGTGGAAAGGTTCAACTATAGGTTGGTATTTTGGGATAGTCCTAAGTAGTGGTAAGATTTCTTATACTTGTAACCACTTGTTCTTGATTAGTGGATTCTTGGGAGTGGTGACCTGAAATTTACCTAGTAGGGTTTTTGTCTTGCGAGAGGTTTTCTCCATTTATTAACAAATCACCATGTTATTTATTTTCTGCTGCATATTATTTTATTTGGCGATTTTTTGGTGCCTCTATGATTTGCATGTAATTTGACATAATTAATCAACTTGGGAAATTGAATTAATAACCAAGATCAATCTATAACCCAACAATATTGTACATATTCAATCAATGAAATTTGAGATAATTCAAATATTTGATTTTGTATTTTTTTAATAATTTTTCTTATTTTTTGTAATATAAAAAACAAGTGACGACTCCACAAAACCCCAAAAGAGAGGTGCTGATACCTAAACTCCTTTTGAGAGAGAGTTCGGTCTCTCACAATAATATAGACACCTCATTTTGTACTATTTACGATCCAAGCCTTATTCTCCAATGATGACATCACTTAGAGGCCTAGGGCTAGTTTAAGGCTCAATCTTGTAAGTCTTTATCTTGAAGGATATTTTGGTGAAATAAAAGCATATAGAAACCCTACGTCTGTGCACACATGCTGTAAGCATGCTTATGCATACTTCGAGCATGCACACGAACACAAGGTTTGAAAAAACCTATATGGAAAGTTTTTGATGTAAAATTCATGCAAAGATAATCCCACATCTGCTAGGAGCTGCTCTGCACCTCTCTTTGATCACTACAAAGGCCCTAAAGGATCTTCTCCCAAAACACACTGAATTCATTGGAAAATGGTGAAACCAAGACGGTTTTTTTTTTTTTTTTTTTTTTTTTTTTTTTTTTTAAATTCTAAAACATCATCAAGTTAAAGTTTACTTAGTTGGGACCTATTCTGATCTTGACCCTTGAGTTTTATGCTTACTAATCTTCTGGTATCATCTGGATTAGATTGATTGAGGGGAATAGTCAAATTAAAGCTCAAAGGAGTTCTTGTGTTTGAGGTAAGGGTCTAACCTTGTCTCTCTCATTTTTGTTATTTATTGCTTTGATATCTCGACTTTATAATTAGGTTTTATAGCTTTCATATTAGAAGCATGCTAGGTTCTATTTACATTGTTGTTTTGTTGTTTCGTTAAAACTGTGTTTCTGGGCAGGTATGCATGCGCGTGCTTCATGCATGCGTACACTTACTTGAGGAAGGTGTACACATACTTCGTGTATGCACATACATACTCGTGCCCAAAAACCTAGATTTTAGGGTTTTTATTGTTCTACTATTTTGCTTAGTTTTAATTGTATATTTAGGTTCTACTTAGTATAGATTTCACATTTTAGGTTTAGGCAATGGAATAACATGCTTTACATGCCTTGACTTATAGATTGATAATTAGGGTATATATGCTTTGATGAACAACATAAACATGCATTTGAACATGCATTGATGCATAGGTGTTGAGATGATGATGATAATGCAGTGAGGTAAGTCATGCATAGTTACATAAACATGAATTTGATTTGGATAATGATGATGATGATGCAGTTAGCCGCACTAGTGCTTCCCAGGAAATCACTATTGCTGCCATGATTGCCTTCCACACAGTCCACTAATTGTTGCTCTGAAAGGGAGCTCTTGCTGCCATTTTTGATTTGGGTGACCCCTCTACTGCTTCCACGGCTGTAAAGAGCAGCATCCTAAATAGGAATCAATCATAATAGAAATCTTGTTAGGAAAAAAATAAATGCAGCAAACAAGGCTAAACTATACACTTTTTGGATACACTTTTGCAAAAAAATTATACTTTGAAAAACCTTTTTATCTTTCGAAAACAAGTTTGGAAATCACTTTGAAAGATACTTTTGGATTAAGCGTTTTAGTGTAGAAAATAATTAATTAAATGTTGGTTGTTTTGATTGAATTAATTTATTTACGTAGATATTAAACAGTGATATCTCTTAGATTATTGGCTTCAAATCTTTGAAGGAATTCTTTTTGTTGTTAGGATTTGTATCAGGGCTTTGTCTTTTCTTGATTATCCGTTAACTCTTGCCATTTCATTAACTATTATGTTTTTATTTTGAGCAAAACTTATGTACGTCCGTTTAGCTCTTTAGGTATCTTAAATTTCCTAAATAAATTCAACAAGGTGATTGCATTGATCAATGAACCACATGATTGAGTTTAGGAAAAAATTGCCAAACAGACTATTTGTGGGAAAAAATTAGGCGCGTGGCACGTGTTCAAAGTTATTTAGTAAGTTAGACTGTTTTTGAAAGTCGAGTTTGACAAACTTGACTTTGGGCTGAAAAACGAACATTATAGTGGCGTTTTTTTAGTGGCTATAGCAGCGTTTATAGAAAACGCCACTATAGGTGACATATAGTGGCGTTTTTAAAAAAAACGCCACTATTGTGTCTGTATTCCAGCCCAAAGTCGAGTTTGCCAAACTCGACTTTCAAAAACAGTCTAACTAACTAAATAAGTTTCAACGCGTGCTGTCCGGCTAAAATTTTTCAAAATTTTCACTGTTTGGCAAATTTTGCCTTGAGAGTTTATTGTCTTTGGAAAAAGATGACATTATTTATATTTAATTGATCACTACAACAATGTGATTGAATTTAATTAGGGAATTTAAGGTATAACAATTAAGGTACTACGAAATTGCACCTAAGTTTTATTTTTGGGTCATCAAGATCCTTATAGATCTATTGGTTAGCACATCTTACTATTTCAAACAAAAACATTCAGAGTTCAAATCCCTTCCAAACCCAACTATCGAATTATCAAATAAATTGTCATATTGTTAAAAGACCTAACTTAGGTCTCACCACCACTTTAATATGCCAAATGCTGAAGATTTTTTAGAGTTTCATCTTGTCAAAATGTCAAGTTTATTCATCGCAATGTTCATATTTGTTTACCCCTAACTATTGAATTATCAAATGGATTGCCATCTTGTCAAAAACCTAACTTACGTTTCACGACCAATTTAATATGCCATATTCTAAAGATTTTTATCAGCTGTCAATACGTTACCCAATAATATCTGTAGCAATCAGGTTTATTATTACAACATTCATATTTTGACGTTACAACTAGCAATACAGACATTTTCACAGCCATAACAAATTTAACGTACATATAGTGAAAGAGATCTGAAGCTTTTTATAAGCTATCATTACATTACTTAATACTAGCAGTAGCTGCCAGGTTATTTTTTACAATATTCATATTTTGACACTACAAGTAGCAGAACAGGCATTTTCTTTGCCATCAATCGAGTCGGTTAACATATGGCCTGGAAAATTATTGATTAAGGCCACAAAGACCTCCTGAAGAACCGTTGTCTTTAAGAATTCTCATATAGCCATCCCCACCCCAACCGATGCCCCATGAATTTTTCATTGTCCAGTACTTGGTACCACCTTCACTCGTTCCATCCTAACTGTAGTGAAGACATGGTTTGGATTAATCCCACATGGTCTCGTGAAAACTCCACTTTCATATAATTGAAATTCATGACTAGAAGCATCGACGTCAACTAAAACTGGTTGGGTGGCCACTGCTTGAAGCAACTCCTCCTCATTTCCTTGTACTACATAGCAGCCACTTATCTGGAAGATTTGAAACTAAGTTGCCTTTTGCTGGTCACAAGGTCCTTGCGACCCATGATACCCATGATACGGGTAATATTCTTCAAGGGTTATTCCTTATTATCTCATACATAAGTATAGGTGAGTCAATTATACACACCTCATTTTGTACCCCGTTAATAATTTTTGGTCCCTAATCCCAATGATGAGCTTGACATATGTCAACCAAGGGTAATTAAAGAGTTCATTATAGTTTGGAAGTAATCACAACTTAAAAGTGCCTAAATTGCGTTGAAAACAATTCTGAAAAATGACATTTTCTCATTGTTTTGACCATAACTTTTGGTCCACAAAGTATTTTGGAGTGGGGCTTGCTTCATTGGAAATTAGACATCTTGGGCTTCAATTTGGACACAAATTATGCCTAATTTGGATTTATATTGAGTGAGTAATGGCCGTTTGATGTTGGGCTATCAGAGTTGTCAGATTAAGGTTTTTGGGGACACATGCGTATGCATGAATCAAGCATGCGTACCCATGCCCCAACCATGCGAATGCAGGGTCATTTCTAGAAGCCCAAAACTTCAATTTTAGGGGCCCAAAACATCATTCTTTTATTTGAGACGGCCCCTAGACTTTTGGGAACGTCCAAAAACCATTAAAAAGCCTTGAAATTCCTAATTTTAACTTATAAATACTCACCTTATGTCTCCAATCAAAAACCTAGCTAGAGAGAGTTATTTTTTGGCCTCCATCTTCTCTAAAGCCCTAATCCTCTTTTCTAAAACTCCCATACAGCACCTTAGCACATTTTTTACAAAATTAAAAACCTCTCTTTAGTTATTTCTAAGGCAAAAACTAATGTTCTAATTTGATTTCTCAAAGCCCTTTTCAATTAAATTTTATTCGTGAGTTGTGATTCCTCAAAAACTATTGTGTTCTATAATTCCTTTGTTCTATCAATCTAGGGTCTGTTTGGATACTGCTGAAAACTAAAAACTAAAAACACTGTAGAAAAATATTTTTTAAATGTGTGAATAGTACTATGTGACCAATTTTTAATGAAAAAATTGCTGAAAAGTTAAGTTTGTGGGTCCCGTGAATAGTGCACGGGACCCATTGATGTGCACTGTTCATGGGAAAAGTCAACAATCATGGCTTGAAAAAAAAAAAAATACAAACGCAAGCGCAAACGTGGGAAGCGCAAAACGCGCTTCCCAAACACACACATAATCTTTAAAATGTAGGCACTAAGGGGTCGGTTAAACAAACTCCAAACTTATAATCTTAAGCAAGGTGAGTGTTCTTTTCATAAACTCCTCCATTGCTTAACACGATTCACATGAGTTCTTGATATAGTTTCTCTATTTGTTATATTTGATTTGTTTATTGTTTATATTTCTTTTGACATGTTTTAATCTGATCATAGGTTGGTTATAATCTGTTCTTGTTGTTCTTGCTTTGTTACTTTAGTTTTATGTAAAGTTTAACTTGTCTATTTATTTTAATGTAGTTTAGTATACTTATTTGATTTGTTTCTTGTTTATCTGTTTATGTTGATGCTTTGTATTATTTTCTTTAAGTTAGTTTAGTGTTTAGGGTTCTTTTTTTTTTATACAAGTGTTTAGGGTTCTAATATGCTTGTTTGATTTGTGTTTTAATATCTTTGAATGATTAATTCAATAAAAATGTGATTTTTTAGTTCTGTGCTAGAGGATTCGTACGCATCATCGAGTATGTATGCACATGGTTTGACCATGCATATGCATAGTTGAGTATGCGTACACACCCCAAACCCAAATTAGGGCAAAAATCTTGTTTTTATTTATTTAATCATTTTTCACATGTTATTTGATTTTGTTTGACTTTGTTTAGGTTAATTAATTGTGTTTGATTATTTTCCATGTTTGCATGATTCTTTTTGCCATGTTTGGTTTATTTGTCATATTTTCCCTTTTGTGTTTGTTTATTTGTTATCTTTTCCTTTTTAATATATATATATATATATATATATTTTATTGTGTTTTATTTATTTCCTTTTATATTGTAGTGTGATCTTTAACATGTTTCGTGTGTTATTTTATTTAAGTGCATGATGTATGTTTAGGTTAAGGATTAGGGCTCTTTTAATAACTTCTTTGTTCCAATATGGCCTAGCAACACATAATGTAGGCCAACCCACGTAATTAAGTTTTGTGTCCTTTGTGTCATCTTTGTTCTCTGTGGTTTTTGCGTTTGTTACTTCTTTAGAAGTTGTTGTGTCTATCCTTGTCTTTGGTGTCTTCATGTTTGCTTGCAATCATTGCCTTGGTTTGTCATCTTTTGTTGTCTATTTTTGTTGTTTTGTGTGTTTGTTTGCATGTTAGTTTTCTCGTGTGATTGTTCATGTGTTTGTGTGTTTGTTTGTGTCCTTGTTTTATCTTGGGTCTTAGGAACATCTCATACTTCATTTAGGCCTTAGGCCTCTCCTTTCTATGTGTCGGGCTTTAGGTCCATCCTCGTTTTGTCTTGGGCTCTAGGCCCATCTTGTTTAGTATCTTTTGTGTTTGCATGCATTGTTATGTTTGTGTGACTCCTATGTTGTTGTGTCCATCCTTGTTCTTATCTGTTGTGAACATATGCATCTTTGGTGTTTGATCATCTTTTTTGTTACTAAACTTTTTGCATACATCTTCGTTGTTCACGTAAGTTGTGTGTGATTGTTTTTAGTATGTTTTATGATCTCATGTTTCTTTGATGTTTATGTGAGTCTTGTGGGCTTATTTCACTTAACTCTTGTGTGATTGTGTGCTCTTTTGCTTATGTGAGTTTGTGTTTTGTATTCTTGCATGTTTGCATGAGTCTTATGTGTTTGTTTTTGCAAACCTTGTGTGATTGTGTGAGTCATATATGACTGTTTGTGTTTAGACATGAATTGCTCGCTTGAGTGGTCCATTTAGCGTAAATTTCTCATTTTTTAGTGGCTTGTTTGTGTTTGAACGTAAATTGCTCGATTGAGTAGTCCCTTTGGTTGTAAATTGCTCACTTTGAGTGGTCCCCCAACATCAAGTAAAGTCCTTAAAACTAGAAGGTAGAGTCCTTAAAACTAGAAAACATCCTAGATTTTCTTTCATGTCCCTTATGATGTGTTTCTTATTTGCATGATTGCTTGCATGTATCTGTGTCATGAAGGTAAAGTCCTTAAAACTTGAAGTTAGAGTCCTTAAAAATCGAAAACATCTCAAGTTTGTTCTTTTATATGGTTTTTCACACTTCTTGTTGGAAGTACACCAATCACCTTTTTCAAGCATGCCCCCTGTGAACACAAGGGAGTTTTGGAGTCACCACCTATTTTTTACAATGGTCTAGGAATCATATATATATAGCGTTCTTTCAAGGAAAGGCAACTGATCTTACTACCGGAGATATGGGTTCAGAGTTTAGGTACGTTTTTGGGAAGGTGTTAGGCACATAAGATTGTCCAACTCTAAGTTTGGTCTCCCATCATTGTGTTTTACGTCTTAACCTGGATAAAATCAAGTTCAATACTTATGTCCTAAACTCACACACACACTAGCATACATCTAAGCATACAATCATGGCATCATTCATCCCAAAACACATACATATCTACCCTTAAACAAAAGAGAGTCAAACCCATACGCACATAAAAAAAAAAACCCTAGCATGTGAAACCCTATCATACCATTCATCTCAAACAAAGGCAGCAATAAATCAAGGTAGCAATTTAATAATGGCAATCCTAAGATCATATAAATATCCATACTCAAAGCCAAACATCATACAAACATATTCATCACAAAAGATGCATGTTCATATCATTACATGACCTACCTTTACTTACCTTACAGCAACTCAGCACCTATGGCATCATGTATGAGCATGTGAATGCATGTACATAGTGTCTTAAACCAGAAAACCCTAATCTAACAAGTTAAAAGCACACAAGAAAATAAAACATGTTGTTAGGACATATGTGAATCAAGTTAGGAACATATGTCAATATAGAATTGGCTAATCCTTTGACAAAATACACTTTACTTGTAATTGGGTAGATTTAGGATGTGTTTAATGATTCAAGAAATAAGGTTTCAAGTTCAAGTGTTAAAGCCATGCACTGTCCAAGAATCAAGTGAAGAAGTGCTGGATTTTAAAACTCGAGAGCTAACTCGATAGCTAGTATCTATCGGGGTTTAAAAAGCTATTTAAGCCTGAGGCTCGACAGTTGTTTGATATATAGGGTATCTGTCGAGGTTTATGAAAATCAGTTTTTCAGATTTGATTTCACTCCAATCTGTGAATAGATGTTTGAGATTTCTTTTCTTACAACCCTAAATATATATAAGGATTGTTTTAAAGGTCGTCATAGTTGATGCAACTCAATGCAAAAGTTTTTCACAAGCATATTGTGAACTGGAAACATATGCCTTAGTTCATCTTTCTATTTAAGAAGCTGCTGTGTTTGTACACCGTAGGGTTTTGTAACCAAGGAGCTTCATGATCTTCGTCATGTTGATGAACTGAAGAACTTTGTTGCCAACATCTTTCTCAAGTTGTTGAGTAAGCCGCGTACTGGGATTTGCATATTAAATTGGTTAGTCATGTACTGGGAGCCGTGCAGTGAAAGAAGAGATTATCATTACAGAACAAGTCCAATTGGGTATTGGGGTAAGGATTCAGCTGTCGATTGGTATAAGGTACTGGGATTCCTTTACTTGTAACTGCTTGTTGTGATAATAGTGAATTCTCGGGAGTGGTGACCTTAAAATCACCCGGTGGGGTTTTTTTCATGTAGGTTTTCCCTATTCGTAAACAAATCACCGTGTCAATTTACTTTCTACTGCATTTTAACTTAGTTGGTGATTTGTTTGTGGTACCACGCTTATTGCATGCAAATTGAATTAATTAATTAACTTGGCTAATTAATTGGTTAATTCATTACAAGGGGTCAATACATTCCTGGCCTATTAAGTGGTATCAAAGCAGGCACACTTTGGCTGTGTGATCTATTGACCCCTGTTGTCATGGATGCAATCGGCTTGAAAAGATTTTTGTTTTCAAATACATCTTGTTTTTCTAATCTCTACCTATTTGAGTGTATCAAAAAATGCAGGTCTAAAAGTTATTTGAATTCTATCATGATGATTATTGGAAAAGATCTCAGCTTGACAAAAAAGAAACTAGACTGTCTTAGAATGAAAATGTGCAAAGGAGTTCGTCTGAGAAGAGTGAAAGTTAAAGGCTTTGTTCATAAAAGGCAGATGAGAGAAAACACCATTCCCACTGATCTTTCATCTAAGCACGAAGTGTGCTTCATGATGAAGTTTGCATTTAAGGTTATGGACACGTGTTTGTGGTACCTTGACAACGGCTGCTCAAGACACATGACTAGAGACCAATCTCTCTTCAAGGTTTTCAAGTCTAAGAAAGGTGGCAATGTCACTTTTGGTGATGGGAGAAAATCACAGATTAAAGGAAGGGGAATAATCTTTCTACCTGGACTGCCAGACATTGAAAATGTTCCATATGTAGAAGGCCTGAGAGTGAACCTGTTGATCATAAGTCAAATATGTGATCAAGACTTTATGGTACTATTCTTAAAAGGGAAATGCCTTGTCATGGATGAGTCTGGAAAGAAACTCATAAGTGGTGTTCGTACTCTTGACAATTGTTATGGTTTGGTTCCTGATACCGATATTCTGTGCAATAACATTCGTTTACCAAATGAAGATCTATGGCACCAAAGGATGGGACATGCTAGTTACAAACATATTTCAATTGTATCTAAGCATGAGTCAGTCTTGGGGATGCCAAAACTCAGTAGAGTGAATAATGTGGTGTATGGACCATGTCAGCTTGGAAAACAGACAAAAGCTAAACATTTGGGCACTTAGACACCGTTACATCTAAACTATTAGAGCTACTACATCTAGATCTCATGGGTCCAACAAGAACCAAGTCTTTTGGTGGAAAGAGATACATCATGGTTGTGGTAGATGACTTCTCTAGGTACAACTGGGTCATCCTCCTACGATCCAATTCTGATGCTCTTGAGCACATTGAAGCCTTGTGCACAAGATTATAGAATGAGAAGTGTTTAAAGATTGATCGAATTCGAAGTGATCATGGTAAAGAATTCAAGAACTCATACATGGAATCCTTTTGCACTAGGTTAGGTATATCTCAAGAATTCTTTGCTTCTATTACTCCTCAGCAGAATGGTGCATTAGAAAGAAAGAACAGGGTTATTCAAGAGATGGCTAGAGCCATGTTTTACAACAAGGATGTGGCTAGAAACTTGTGGGGAGAAGCTGTTAACATTGCATGTCATACAATTAACAGAGTGTACTTTAGACTCGATACCAAGAAGACTCCCTATGAGCTCTGGAAGAGAAGGAAGCAAATGTTAAGTATTTCAAAATTTTTGGAAGTACATGTTTCATTCTCAAGGATAGAGAGTGTAAGGTTGAATTTAATCAACCATTTTGTTGGCTTTATTCCTTGCCAATTTGCTTGTAATTCAGCACTTAGAAACCTTGTATTTAGGTGGGAATCATGTAAGGGTAGTGTGTGAGAGAGTGTGAAGAAATGCTCAAGACTGTGCATTGAAGCAGGGACTCGCAACTGGATCTCGCGGGTGGCTTGCGACTGGCAAGCTGCTAGAGGATGCACATAAGTGAAGCATGCAGAGAAGCTAAATTGTCATGCCAGCTGTAGCACTACAAGACAAAAAGTCAAGACTAGCCATTTAGTTAGCTCACAACTTGAACTCGCGACTCAGTTAAGTCGTGAGGCCAAGTCGCTAGCCAGCTCTATTTTGAAAAATTGACTCTTCACATTCCATTCTCACACAAGTATAAATACCCCTTATACCCACAAAATGTAGAGAGTTTTCAGAGAGAATTTTGAGAGAAAAACCCTAGAGAAAAACAAGATTGACTTATCCATAATCTTTACACTCTTAAAATTCCTCAACTCTCACCCTTTCCATTGTTACATTCTTGAGAAGTACATTAGCAAAAACCTTTTCTCACCATACCCATATCTCTGAGAAGGCTATTTGGTGCTTGGGAAGCAATTAAGAAAGGACCAATTGATATTGGTTGATGCTATGGGCTATAGTGGAATCCGGTAAGCGAAATAAGACAAAGGTTCGGCATAACCTCGTTGGAGCAAGAAGCTTGGAGGGCTTAGGTACATTGGATAGATTAGGCTCGGAGGGTCTTTTGCTGTTCATGTATCCCAACTTCATTCTTTAGTCAATTATTGACCGCTTGGAGGGCAGCGGAGAGGTTTTACGCCGAGGACTTCGGTTTCCTCTTCGATAACACATTGCTGTGTTGTCCTTGTGTTTGCATCTCTCTTCCCTTAATCTTTACCATTTAATTTCTGATGTGATTTTATTTGGTTTAGATTGTTTTATCAATTCTATTTTAGCTTATGTTCATGTTCCGCACATATATTGTTTGATAATAAACTTGAATTGGTAATTTGTAAATTGGGGGTCTAAATGTTCAAGGTGTTTTATACACTAATTGAACATTCAGAGAGAATGTGGGAAAGTTTGACTCCCGAAGCGATGAAGGAATATTTTTGGGATACTCCTCTACAAGCAAAGCTTATCGAGTATACAACAAAAGAACCAAGAAGGTAATGGAATGGAAACTATGAATGTTGTCATTGATGAATCTTCAGAGTCCGGTTCTAAGAAATTTAGTGAGGAAATCCCTAAAGAAATCCTTCCTCTTGGGCCCAAGGACGTTCAAGAAATTGTTGATTAAGAACTCGCATCTCCAAGTACACCCGCCACTCCAAGTGTTGTAGAAGAGTCAGAAGACATACCTACTTCACTTGATTTTGAATCTCATGAAGAGAAAGGACCTTCCTCAAGAATCAAATTGAATCATCCTCCTAAAGTTACTGTGGGAAACATGAATGAACTTACACTAAGGAAGCATATAGTTGATAAATGTGTTGTTAACTTTGTGTTTTATTCTTGTTATTTGTCGCAGGTTGAACCCACTAAAGTTGAGGAAGCTCTTCAGGATGAAAGCTGGGTTAAAGCTATGCACGATGAACTAATTTAGTTTCAAAGGAATGATGTCTGGACTCTAGTACTTAGACCGGAGGGTGAGCATATCATTGGCACAAAGTGGATATTTCTCAATAAGACTGATGAGGAGGGTAATGTGATCCCAACAAGGCTCGTCTTGTAGCTCAAGGATACTATCAAATGGAAGGAGTAGACTGTGATGAGACATTTGCTCCAATAGCCCATATAGTGTCCATCAAAATTCTCCTAGCCCTGACATGTCACTTGAAGCACAAACTTTACTAAATGGACAAAAGACTGCTTTCTTGAATGGGTTCCTTAAGGAAGATGTTTATGTGGCTCAACCAAAAGGATTCATTGATCCACATTTTCCGGATCATGTGTTGTACCTCAAGAAGGCACTTTATAGTTTAAAGCAAGCCCCCAAAGCTTGGTATGATCGGCTCACACAATACTTGGTATCACATGGGTTCACAAGAAGAAAAGCTGATCAAACTCTCTTCATAAAAAGGGAAGATGGCGAGTTGATAGTTGCTCAAGTCTATGTTGATGATATCATCTTTGGGTCAACTAAAGATGAACTTACTCATAGTTTCACAAAACTCATGCAGGCCAAGTTCGAGATGAGCATGATTGGAGAGTTGACTCATTTCCTTGGTTTGCATATCTGTCAACAAGAGTTAGGTATATTCTTATCTCAATCTAAATATACTAAAAATCTTTTGAAAAATTTTGATTTGGAATTTGCTAGTTCTGTTAGAACCCCTATGAGTCTAAATGTTAAACTCATTGTTGATTTGTTGGGTAAAAGTGTTGATTTATCTCTTTATAGAAGCATGATAGGTAGTCTTCTTTACCTTACTGCTAGTAGACCTAACATTAGTTATAGTGTGGGAGTGTGTGCTAGATATCAGGCTAATCCCAAAAAGTTTCATATGATTGAAAGAATCATAAAGTATGTCAAAACCACTGCCGACTTTGGTGTGTGGTACAGCAATGACACAAATGATGTCTTAGTTGGGTATTCTAACACTGACTAGGTTGGGAATGTTGATGATAGAAAGAGTACATCGAGGGGTTTTTTTTATGTGGGTAATAATCTTGTCTCCTGAATGAGCAAAAAGCAGAACTACATTTCATTATCCATTGCAGAGGCTGAGTACATCTCTGTCGGTAGCTATTGCACCCAACTTCTTTGGATGCAAAAACTTCTCCTTGATTACGGTATTCGTCAAGAGCATCTTACCATTTATTGTGAGAATACCAGTGCCATCAACATCTCTAAGAACCCGGTTAAACATTCTTGAACTAAACACAAAGATTCGACATCACTTTAATCGGGAGCTTGTCGAAGATGGTACTCTTACTCTTGAATTCATTCACACTGATGATCAGAAGGTTGATTTGTTTACCAAACCTCTTGATAGTGAACGGTTTGAATTCCTTCGCCAAAACATTGGTGTTATCTCCATGGATTGATTTTTTCTCCTCCTCCTTCCTCATGCATTTGCATATAGTTTTATGCATTGCCTTGTTTAACATGTTTTTGTTTGTTTATTTTCAGTTTTGATTTATTTTTTTTCATAAAAATTTAAAAAAAAAAAAATCAGAAAAATACAAAAATAGTGTGTGTTTGTGTACATTGGTATTTATGTACCTTGGACAGCCGTTGAAACAAAGTTTTCTAAGCTTTGTATCTTTTGTAGCTTAGATGAGCATCTCTATGCATAAATAAGCAAGTGAGTTTTGTGGCTTGTGTTTATGATGAGTAAGATTAAGTGATCTCTTGTACTTAACACTCGTATCACTCTTTTTGACGGGAAGAACTAGAAAATCCTAAGAGAAAGACATAAATAACATCTCATCACTGTTACCCGCCAATCATGAAATGACATTTGTATGCTTCAGTATAGCAACAGTGCAATGTCAAGAGCTTAACATCATTGGGTATTTCTTTTCTCTCTCTTATATGCCCATGCATGGTTTGCTTAAAAGAAAAATATGCAAAGAAAAATAAAAAGCAAAAAGAATCAAAATGCTTTATATATTGTTGGGAAATTTAGACCCCGATTGATAAAATTAACAAGTTTTAAATCCAAATTGTTAATTAGATTTATTATTAATAAAACTTGTTAAAACAAACAAACATCAATATCATGTCAAAATCATGCAGCGGAAAAATAAATAAGACAAGATATGATGACCTAGGAAAACCAATTAAACAAACTAGTTTCATAGTAAAAAAACCTGGGGGGAAACTTTCCCAAACAGCAATCCACTATAGTAAAGAGAAGTTTCAGATCTAGTACAAAACCTTTGTCCCTAGACTCTACAATCCCCGTAGATGAACTTACAGCAGAAACCTTCTACCGCTTCAGAACCTCTGAACTCTTCAATATATGAACACCACCCTTTGATGCATGAATCCCAGTACGTGACTAACCAATTGCGCAAATCCCAGTACACGACTTAATCACCAACTAGAAGAAGATTGTTGGCGGCAAAGTTCTTCACTTCATCAACAATGAAGATCAAGAAGCACTTGGTTACAAAACCCTAAGGCGCAAAGACGCAGTAGCTTCTTTCAGAGAGAATAAGGCATTGGTCACCTTTTCCATATGTTCTCCTTGTATTTTCTTATATGGTGGCCTCTAAAACAAGCCTTATATAGGTCTAGAGTTGTGAGAAAAGAAATCCTACACAAATACAAAAACTTGGGCCGAAAATCAGATTTGGAAATCTGAATTCCTGTAACCTCGATCGATCGGGAGGTGTCGAGGAGGTGTCGAGCTTTAAACTTCGACAGATACAGCTATCAAGAAGCTATCAAGGAGCTATCAAGGAGACAGGAGCTTTCTCGATTGATCCACCAGCTATCGAAAGGTGTCGAGATTGTGATAACAATTAACTAAAGAGCTCGATAGATAACCTAGCTGTCAAGAGGTGTCAAGCAGGTGTCAAGATATCTGTTCGCAGGTGTCGAGCTATCTGTCCAGCTTTAGTGAACAGCTTTTCTTCACTTGTTTCTTGGTCCAATCTTCATGGCTTTAATACTAGACTTAAACAACATGTTTCTTGAAGTAATAAACACATCCTAGATCTACCCAAATACAAGTAAAGTACGTTTTATCAAAGGATTAGGCAATTACGCAAAATATGTCCTTAACATATATGATTACAAGTGTGTCTTCTAGGAGATGTGGGAGTTATAAGATGTTCCTCGAAGGTAATAGTCTCCATCAAACAGTTATGATTGTGTGTGAGTTAAAGTGATTATCTCATATCTCAAATCGTTGTAACATGTAGACACTTATGCAATCTTACGATGTTTTTTCACACACAACACGCAATATTCTTTGCTATTTTTGATATATGTGCAGGTACAATGTGATTTGGCCATCACAAGGAATACATGTGTTAGTGTATGCTCACTAAACTGTCTTAACTTATTTTTGAAATATAAAATTGGTTAGACTTGTTTAGTGTGTGTGTGTGTGTGTGTTTTGGATCTAAATGCTTGACATTTTTCTTGATGAGGGATGTTTTTGAGAGCTTAAAATGTTGTTTAGATCATTGATTAAGTAGCATGTTTGATTGCATTCATGTCTGTGTTTTTCTCTTTTTTGAAAAACTGTTTTTAAGCAATCTCGACAGCTTCTTGATACCTCTTGATAATTAGGTTATCTATCGAGCCTTTTGAGCTTCCTTTCTTGATAGCTGTTATCACAATCTCGATCCATCGAGATTCTTGAGATTCAATCTTGATAGATGCTAGATAGCTACTTGATCCATCGAGGAAGTTTCTGTATGCTCGATAGATGCTCGACAACTTCTCGATCCATCGAACTTTATTTGTTGTGGACACCTCTCGATCCATCGAGAAACTGGGATTTCTATAAATAGGGTCCGCACGACATTTCTCTCATTTCTCTTCGATCTCTCTTGATCCTTTTTGACTTCTCACCTTTCCAAACACCTCTCTCTCACTCCAAACCTCTTCCCTAAGTGATCTTCGGCCTCTAGATCATTGTTCTTCTCTGGTATGATGCTTTCTCACTCATTAATCATGCATTTCGTATCTCTTGACCTAACTTTTGGGGTTTTTGAAAATTTTTGGGATTTTTTCAAAATTGTTGAGGTTTTTGCAAAAGTTTTGGGATGGGTTTTTGTTTAAATGATTTTAAATCATCATGCATTGCATAACATGTGCATTTCAACTATATTCTCATGCATTATAAATGAGTGCTGTATATGTTGAATTGTTGTGTGTTGTTAGGTTTGGATTGGGCTGAGCCCATGATGTTTTTTATGTTACATATCACATGCTCATGCATTTTAATGCATACATACCTTTAATTATTTATATTCTTATATATTGATTTGTTTGGTGCTTTTTTGCATGTCTCTTTCTCTCTCCCTCTCTCTTTCTTACGTTAGTCTGCTTTATGGCACCTAAATGCAAATCTACTCCGTCCCAAAACTCTTTTCGTTCCGGGGCATCTTCCTCTATTCTATCCCCTCCCATGTCAAGTTTCTTGATGAGAAGGCCAAGTCGGACTTCTTGGAGAACTTTTCACGATGAGACATTCATTTGAAATGCCAAGTCATTCTATTGGATTTTTCTGATACTGACCTTCTCACTATCATTTACAGTCGGGGTTGGGAGTCACTATGTGGCATCTCGGTCACTTGTACCTCTGTGATCATACAAGAGTTTTACTCCAATATGCACGTATTTGATACTTCAGTTGTAACGTCCCAATCAAAAAAAAAAAAAAAAAAAAAGGGTCAAATATTTTAAGTGTCCCACATGCTCCCACCTACCCACCATTCTCCACCACTCATTTTACACTATCCCTTTTCTCTCTTTGAGCGGCTCCTCTCTTCTCATTTCTTTCTTTTTCTTCTTTTTCATTTCCCGTCTCACACTTCTCTTCACTCCCTCAAACTCTCCAACCAGTACCTCCACACCCACCATTTCCACCATCATTTTTCTGAAAATGTCACCGGGAAATCCTTAAGAACCTTTAAGCATCTTCATCTTTTATTTGAGGTAAAAGTTTCTAATCTTTTTAGTGGGTTTTATGCTTTTGCTTGAGGTTATTTTTATCTAAGCTTTAATAATGATACCCATGTGATTTATGAGCATTGGAAGTAATATTTATGTGTTTATATGTATGGGTTTTGTATTGGTGGAATTATTTGATGAGTGGGTTTATGGTTTGTGCTAATGATGGCTACCTAAGGTTTATATATGGTGGAAAATTTAGGGGTTTTGAGTTATAACATGTGATGGTTGGTAAATCTAATTTTTCCATTGCTATTGGGTTTATTTGGAGTTAGTTGAAGTTCTAAATTTCTTGTCTTGGAGGATATTTTGATTTTGCTTTCATGGGTCTCTTATTGATGTAGTGTAAATTTTATGGAAGCTAGTAATAATGTTAGAGATGATATTAAATGGGTTAACTTTATAAATTGGAGTTTATGCCTTGTGAATCAATTTGTTAAGAAACTTTGGAAGTGGAATACATTACTATTGATGAGGTTAAATACTAGACTTGCCTAATTAAGTGCTCTTTTGGCAATTCCTAAATTGTGGCTAGATGCAATTTCAAATTCTATGCTTATTGTGATAGGTTTACTTGATATTGTTTAGGTTCTAGTTAATCTCCCTGGAGCTTAGAGAATTAGGATTTTGCGGTTGCGAGGTAAGTAGCTTTTTAATGGGATTTTGAAAAATAACCATGTTATATAAATGTTTTTGGGTTAGACACGCTTTTGGAAACTACCTATGGAAACTATATTTTCCTAAAAACTATTGTGTCGTAACCTTAATATATACATTTGATTATATATGGGAATGCATCATATTTGGTATTGCATTTGGGGAAATGCATGAATTGTTGATATGAAAAAATGAGCATCTTTTGTTTAATCTTTGATAAGGAAATCATGGATTTTATGGTATATTAGAAAATTTAAAGATGCTTATCTTGTCTTGTTATGTGGGAAATTGTTAGAAAATCTTTTGAGAAGAATGAAGTTGAAAACCATACAAACTTTGTGGAAGTTAGATTATTTAAGGTTTTTCTGAAACTATCTGGTTATAAACTATGTATTTGAAAGGAAATTTATACCTGTGAGCTTTATGTGGTTTTGACACCATGCCATGTGTGATTTCCCGGTGATTGGTGATTTGGTTTTCGTAGTCTTTGTGACAACAGAATTAAATCTAGGTCAGTGCCCTTTTACTTTGGATGACGCGTTCTTCCCTGCTGCCCATGGGGGGAAGAGGTTCCTTGATTGTGTGTGGGTGAGGCTGCTGCCCATGGGGCCAAGAGACCACATGCAAGAGAGCCCTATTTGACGCGCTCTCTTTGCTGCCCATGGGGGGAGAGAAAAACCTTGAGGGTATGGGTGAGGCTGCTATCCATGGGACCAAGAGTCTGTATACCAGAGAGGACAATATCATGCCAGTTGTGAATGGGTGGATCCCTTGACCGGCCTATGTGGTAGTGTGGTATATTTGTGATAAATTACCGTATGTTAGATTTTATGGCTTTGGAAATTATATTGTTGGTGCTCACAGATTATAGTATATAATTTCAAGGTATTTACTTTGAGAAACTTTGTGTTTCATTATTTAATCATTCTTGTCATATTATTATTATTGAAGATGAAACTTGAATTTCCCCCACCCCCATTAATTATGCTACTTACTGGGCGTTAGCTTATCCCACCCTCTAACAGTTTTTCAGATTTATTAGCTATACCTTGGGTGTGGAGCTTACTTCCTTGGTGATGATTAGAGTGCTATGTTAAATTTGGAGACTCTTATTGTAAATGGTTGGTGACTCGATCTTGCTATGTTCATCAAGACCTTAATTAATTCTATTGGAGGTTGGTCACTTGAGGTTTGTTAACCTTAGGCGTGGTAGGCATAGACTTGATATTGAGATTCCTTATTCTTGATAAGATTGTGACTTTGTGTAATCCAATAGTTTTGTAATATATATTCATGTATTATGTGGAGGCACATGATTTTTAGTTATTGTTCATGAATGTGTTATAGAGCTCTGACTTGTAATGTGGAGATTTATGGTTATATATTCTTATCCAATGGAAATGGAAGGAAAACAAAGATCTCCTATAGTTTGGTTTTCCAAAAAGGAAAAATCTACAGGTACCTTTGGGATGTATTTCTCATTCTTTGGACCCCTTTGGGTTTGGAGTGTGACATCAGTACCTTATTTTGTCACTCGTGTTCGAGGTATGCGCATCGTAGTTACTTCGGTTATTGAATCCGAGGTACTACGTTCCTAGGGCAGCGCATCCTAACTACCCTAGCTGCGATCATCTAAGGACTGTGTCCAAAGACGAACTCTCGTTTCTATTCTGTGAGACACCTTTATCTTGGGGTGACATCAAAACACCCCTTGCTCGGGCTTTGCAAAAGGTCCGAGATTCCCTAACATGGTGATGAAATTGGTTTTCCATCCATTGTCTCACTATAACTCCATCACAGAGCCTCGTGCTCGATTTTTGTTATCCCTTCTTGAGGGACTCTCTATTGATTTTTCCTCTCACTTCATCCTATCTCTTATAGATGTCTATAGAAATACGACGACTCGTGATAAGCTCATCTTTCCTTCTGCTATCACGAGGCTTCTTCACCATTTTTCTGTCCCCTATCCTAAGTCTACACACTTTTCGGTTATGTGTGCCATAGATGCGGCTACCGTCAGACAAAGCGAGGCCTAGCTTTGATCGAAGCGGCCACAGATAGAGACAACAACTCCTTCTACTTCTTCCACTCCTTCCACATCCGCACCTTCTTCATTGGCGAGTGGTGTGACCCTCGAGGCGATCATGGCGCAACTGCAGCACATGGATGCTCGCCTTGACACACTTAATGATGAGTTGTGTCAAGTGAACACCCGTGTCGGCCGTATTGCTCGACAGCAGGCTTGTCTTGGCAGCTTTGTAGAGTCTCCCTCTGCTTCTCTAGAGGCATCTGAGGAAGAGGACGACGATGGTGACTCCAACGACGATGATGATGATGAGGATGAGGATGCTAGCTCTTCCAGTGACAACGAGATGATTATATGATTTACTTACCCTTTGTCATTCGTGACAAAAAGGGGGAGTCGTTTTGGATATGAGAGTAGTTATATACATAGAGGGAGAGTTAGCATATGAGATTTTTGTTAGGGGGAGTGTTTATATTTTTTGAGGGATGTAGTGAGGTTATTATGCATTTTCTTTTCTTTCTTTTACATTTACGTCATGTATACCGATCTTGTGACCATTTGACATACATTGTACTTATATTTGGATATATATATATATATATATATATATGTTGATGTATGTTATTCACCTATCTTTACATGTGTTATTTCTTTTCTCTCTTTATGCACATGATTCTTATCATTGTATGCAATCTTTTATTTTTGTTTCACACTAAGATGCTGTGATGAGTTTTGTTTAAAGTATTTTAGAAATACAGGTTGTCAAAGTCTTCTTGCCATGAATTCTCTTCTTGCAAATTTTTTCAAGAGTTTGTTTTAAGATAGATTTTATTGTATTCATCAAGTGAATATGAGTTGAGTGATTTATGACTTCTCTCATATGTTCATTTGTTTGTTGTGGTTTTGTCACAGATTGCTAAAGGGAGAGATTGTTAGGACATTTGTCAATCGTGTTAGGAACATAGGTCAATTTAGAATTGGTTGATCCTTTGACAAAACACACTTTACTTATAATTAGATAGATCTAGGATGTGTTTAATGCTTCAAGGAACAAGGTTTCAAGTTCAAGTGTTAAAGCCATGCAAGTCTGTCCAAGAATCAAGTGAAGAAGTGCTGGATTTTAAAGCTCGACAGCTAGCTCAAGAGCTAGTATCAATCGAGGTTTAAAAAGTTGTTTGAGCTTGAGGTTTGACAGCAGCTCGATAAATAGGGTATCTGTCGAGGTTTATGAAAATTAGTTTTTCAGATCTGATTTCACTCTAATCGATGAATAGATGTTTGGGCTTTCTTTTCTCACAACCCTAAACATATATAAAGATTGTTTTAAGGGCCGTCATAGTTGATGCAACTCAATGCAAAAGATTTTCACAAGCATATTATGAACCGGAAACATATGCCCTAGTTCATCTTTCTATTCAAGAAGCTGTTGTGTTTGTACATTGTAGGGTTTTGAAACCAAGGAGTTTTGTGATCTTCATCATGTTGATGAACTGAAGAATTTGCAGTCAACATCTTTCTTAAGTTGGTGAGTAAGCCACGTATTGGGATCCGCACATCAAATTAATTAGTCATGTACTAGGAGCCATGCATTGAAAGGAGAGATTATTACTACAGAACAAGTACAATTGGGTATTGGGGTAAGGGTTCAACTATAGGTTGGTATAAGGTACTGGGATTCCTTTACTTGTAACCGTTTGTTGTGATAATAGTGAATTCTCGGGAGTTATGACCTTAAAATCACCTTATGGGGTTTTTGCCGTGTAGGTTTTCCCCATTTGTAAAAAAATCACTGTGTCAATTTATTTTCCCCTGCATTTTAAATTAGTTGGTGATTTGTTTGTGCTACCACGTTATTGCATGCAAATTGAATTAATTAATTAATTTGGCTAATTAATTGGTTAATTCATCACAAGGGTTCAATACATTCTTGGCCTATCACATGTGAAATAGAGACTCAGATACATGTATACATATGAAAAGGGTTTAAATAGAGGCAATACATTAGAAACAAATAAATGAAACAAAGCAAAAACCTGAGTTAGGGTTTCTGGGTAACGACCTGCATACACAGATAGAGGCTTGCGTAAGCAGGCCAAATCCCACGTATGCAAGATTTGAGCTGTGTACACATGCTTATGGCATATGCGTGCAGGGTTGTTCAAAACCCTAACCCAAAAAAAAACTAGCAGAGAAACAAAGCAAAAATGAAAACCCTAATTCTAACAACCAAACATGCTTAGAACATAAAAAGAACTGCAAAACTAACCTAAACAAACATGCATAAATATAAAAATAATCAATAAAACAGGTTAAAACAAAGATTAAAGGCAAAAGAGAAAAAGAGAGAGTTTAAGTGATACCTTAAACAAAAAGCTCTTCAATCTTGATTTTTGACCGTTTCCCTTAGTCAAATCTATCACAATTCAATAAAACAGTGATTAGAAACTTTAAACTCAAAGGATCAAAGCCAGAAAAGGTCCCAATCAGATAAAAATGACTTGAGGGTGTTTTGTGAAAAACTCCATTTTGAATCACTATTTTCTAATGAATCTTAGGTTTTCCATAAGGATTTTCTGTGTGTCTTGAAAATGTACCATGCAAGGCTTTATATAGTGGAAAAATAGGGGTTTGGAATGGCTCCCATACGATGTGGGATTCATTCCAAACCTTAATCTTTAATGCAGAAAACTTGCATTTTTTATGTCTCTAAAACCCTGGCTACGTACGCAAGAGTATGCCGGTGTATGCATACTTTGGTTCGTGTACGTTGGCTGCTACCCACGTACGTGGGCTAAGATCCACTTTGGTCATTTATTTCCAAAAATAGACTTTTGCACATTTAAAAAGTCATGTTTTCCATTTTAACAGTCTTCAAGTCAACTTGATATCTGATTGGGCTCTAAACTAGCCTTGGGCCTTAGAGTTTGGGCATTATTGGAGAGCAGGGGCCCGAGTCGTAAGGGGTATAAAATGCGGTGTCTACAAATGCCCTACTTTTGATTCGTGAGTTTCGCTAATGGAATCAAAAGAATAAGAGACAAAACATTTTGTTTCAACGTACGGCTTAAGCCCAACCCACGCACACGGCACACATCACGCATACATAGGGTAGGGTGCAACTTCGGAGAGCTGCATGAGATTTGTATGTTTGAAGTCCTACCTTTGTTGCTTAGGAAATGAGAAATGACAGGTTCATTATCCTAGAACCTGTTTTGCTACTTGCAAGCAAATGGCGAGTGACTCACTATCCTAGAGTCACTTAAAAAGAAAAAGAAAAAAAACAAGGGTGCTCTTTGAGTGAACCAAACAAACAACAAAAGGATACAGTCTCTATGGTGTCCATCAGGGGCTCTTGCCTCAAACTTCTTCGGGTGACTCGCTTCTCTTGCATTCTTCACTTCTTTCTTTACCTTTTTTGGTGAGGCTTTTGCCTCAGGTTTATCATGGTCTTTTTCTCTATCTCTACCTTTTTCTACCGTGCTTGCATGTTCAATTCCCGAAGGATATGTGCATGAGTAGTCTTGATTGTTGGACTTACTTGGGGTGGTGAAAACTTGCTGAGCAGTAGGTATGTATGGGGAGGAATCATTTGCCTCTTACTTGGGGATGAGAAACTTGCTGAGGAGTAGTAGAAATGGACTCACTGAGGAGAAGTGTAACTTTGTAGATGTGTGATCCACTGAGGAAGAATCTTCTACTTCCTTCATGGTATGCTGAGGGCTTTGAGGAAGAATCATCTGCTTCCTCACTGCGGATTTTTTAATTATGTTTTGATCCATCAGGGAAGAATCTTCTACCTCTTTCATGGGGATGATGTTTTAGATATGCTTAATCCACTAAGGAAGAATCTTTTGATTCCACATTGGGGATTGTTTAAATATTCTTGGGTCCATTGGGGAAGAATCTTCTCCCTCCTCCATGGGGATGATGTTTTAGACATGCTTGATCCATTAGGGAAGAGTCTTCTACTTCCTTACTGGGAATAATGTTCTAAAGTTTATGTGATCTGTTGGAAATGATTTTGGGATGTACATGCTTCATTGGGGGAAGAGTCTTTTGCTTCCTTTACTGCTCACTGGGGGGTTCTTGGTGACTTTGTGCTTAATTGGGGCAATCTTAAGATGTTTTTCTCTTTTTTTTTTTTTTATTATTTATTTTATTTATTTTTATTACTATTCATGACTAAACTTTATGTAGTTTAGTGTTGAGGCCTAAACTACATGTAGTTTAGCCATTAGGTGTGTTCCCTCCTCTTTATTTTCCCAACGGTTAACAACCGTTTCTTTTTCTCCTTCATTCTCTTCATCTCCCTCATCTCTTCATTTTCTTCATAACTCTTCAACTTCTCATTTTTTTTCTCTCTACAAAAACTTTCCTTTTCTCTATTTTCCTCACACCATTTGATTCTCTCATCCTCTCAAAACTTCCTTATTCTCTCTTTTTCTCTTTGGACTCTCTTCATCTCCTCCAATGGCACCTAAGGCCAAGAAGACTTCCTATGTCCTTTTCTTTGATGCATTTCTCCTCACCCGTTGGAGTGGGGCGGTAAGATTGATGGAGCCTCCTACATTGACATACTGGCTAGAGAATCACATCCCTATGCCTAAATCTGTAATTTTTTCAAACTTTTCTCATTTTCAAGTTTCTCTTTGATCTTCCGTTTTGATGTGTTTTTGGTCATGTAAATGCTTGAGTTTTGCTATGGGATGGGTTTAGATGAAAACACGTTAGGAGGGGTAGGAACATGTTTAGGATTGATTTTGGATGAACTATGCTTGGAAATGTCGAAGGACTTTTCCTGTTTGTGCTTCTATATGTGTAGGCTCGAGCCTATGTACACAGCTTGGACTCATGCATACGCAGGTCTATTCTTGAGGCTTTGTGTACGTTGGGATGGGCCTGCGTACGCGGGGTCTTGTCCGCATATGTGGGCCTTGACCCGCGTACATGAGATGCTTGGCAGAGGCCTTACTTTACCCATTTTCACTTCTTTTTCAACTATTTCACTTCTATATGCAATCCTAACACCCCTTTTCATCATTTTTGCATCTGAACATCACTACATCCTTCTTTTATCTTTATTCTTGCATCAAAAACATCACTTTTCAACTTGTTCGCTTGAATCAAGAATCTAATGTTATCTTTTTCTTTTGCAGTCCTCATCCCCTTATGCTAGTTAGGGAAGCACCAGTAAGGTAGTGGAGTGGTATAACCTCCTCGTTTCTAAAGCAAGGGCTTACATCCAAGAAGCGGGTGTAGACACCGCATTTTGTACCCCTTATGACTCGAGCTCCCGTTCCCTAATGATGCTCAAACACTGAGGCCCAAGGCCTATTTAGAGCCTAATTAGATATCAAATTAACTTGAGGAGTGTTAAAATGGAAAATATAACCTCTTAAATGAACAAAAACCTATTTTTGGAAATAAAAGACCAAAGTAGCCTTCAGCCCACGTACGTGGGCATCAGCCTGCCTACGTGGGCCAAAGCATGCGTACGCAGGCATATTCCTGCGTACGCAGCTAGGGTTTGAAAAGCATCGAAAAGACAAGTTTTTTGCAATAACGATTGAGGTTTTGAATGAATCCCATAGTCTAGGAGGCGTTCCAAACCCATTTTTTCCATTATAAAAAGCCTTACATGGTACATTTTCAAAACACACAGAAATTCCATAGGAAAAACTTAAGATTCACTAGAAAATAGTAAACCGAAAAGGAGTTTTTCACAAAACACCCTCAAGTCAATTTTATTTGATTGAGACTTTTTCTGGCCCTAATCTTTTGAGTTTAATATTACCAATCACGTGTTTATTGACTATGATAGATTTGTTTGGGGGGGAACAGTCAAAATCAAAGCTTGGGAACTCCTTTTGAGGTACCAAGCTTCAACCCTTTTTTTTTTTTTCCATTTTCTGCTTTTCTTTCCGTTTTTTGATCTTATTTCTTGCTTTGTTAATGTTATAACATGTTTGCTTAGGTTAGTTTTGTAGTTCTTTTATGTTTTGAGCATGTTCGGTTGCTAGAATTAGGGTTTTTTTGTTTGTGCTCTGTTTTCTATTATATGTTTCTGGGTTAGGGTTATTGAACAAGTCCATGCACGCATGCCATGAGCATGCGTACATAGGTTAAACCATACGTACGTAGGCCTCTGGCTGTGTACGTAGGTGCTTGCCCGGAAACTCTATTTTAGATTTCTTAGGTTGTTTGGTTTTTTTGTTTCACATGATTTGTCTCTTTTTAAATCCCTTTCTTATGCTCATATGTATCCGAGTCTCTGTCTTATATGCTTGTTTGTCTTTAACATGCTTAGATTAGGGTTTTATGTTTCTTGCTTTGATGACATGAGCATGCATTCACATGCTTATGCATAATGCCATAGGCATTGAGATGCTATAAGATAAGTAAAGGGTAAGCTATGCATTGGAAATGATTCATGCATTGATGATATGATAAACATGTCTTGTTTCATGTGTGATTTCATGTCTAAATATATTGGAAAACATGTGATGAATCTCTGTTTGCCCACCATGCCTATTTTGTTACCTTGGTATGATATGATGGAGCATGCTTAGATGTATGATTAGGGTTTGTCATGTGATGATTGCCTTGATGCCATGATTAGATGAATGCTAGGGTTATGTCTGCCCACCATGCCTTTTTTTTTTTTTTTTTTGCTTTGCTTTGCTTTATGGATAGATATGTGTTTTGGGATGAATGATACCATATTGTATGTTAGATGCATGCATGGGTTAGGATACGAGTGTTGAATTTTTTTTAATAAGGTTAAGATTAAGACACAATTAGGGGTGTCCAACCAGACCCAGTACCAGACCCACTCGCCCAACCCGACCGATCCAGCCCGAGAACTAGTCGACTCGACGCCGAGGATGGTCAGCGGCAGATCCCCGATCCCAAAATTCGAGACCGGTGGGTCGGTTGACGGGTTAAAGCATGGAAAACCGATTTCAACCGACCCGACTGAAAAACACACCGAAAATAGCTTTCTCCGCCGATTGAAGTAGTTCACCGGTATGATCTTGTCCGATCTGTTGAGATCCGACGAGATATTGTCAAGATCTGGCCTGATCTCTTCGAGATCTCGCCGGATCTCTTTGAGATTAGGCCTGATCTTGTTGAGTTTTGCCAAGATCTCTTCGAAATCCGGTTAGATCAAGCAAAAATAAGCAGATTTCGGCAAAAATCCGACGCGATTCGCACAATCCGAGCCCGATCGAAAACTGACCGGAAAACTTTGACGTCCAACCACCCAAATCGTTGCCGTCGGCTGATCCATTTTTAGGAGACCCGAAGTGATCGGGTCGGTTCTGGGTTGGGTATAAAACCGACCCGGACCGACCCGTGGACAGCCCTAAACACAATGATGGGAGGCCAACTTTAGAGTTGGGTGATCTTAAGTGCCTAACACTTTCCCAAGATCATACCTAAACTCTAAACCCATACTTTGGTAGTAAGATCAAAGGTCCTTTCTCGAAAAGGACACTATATGTATGGTTCCTAGACAATTGCAAAAACTAGGTGGTGACTCCAAAGACCCCTTTTGTCCATAGCGAGCTTCGAGCCTATCCTTGGTCTTCTACTGGAAAGGTCCGTAAGTGCTACCTTGGTGCAATGTTTGATTGAGAGGTAGTGGGATACTTCTCATACCTTCCATATTGTTGAGCGGGGGATGACGATGACTTCCTATGACTTTTACCATATGGCCGGCCTTAGCTTCGAAAGGGCCATCATTAGTTTGGACAATGTGTCAGGCATCTAGTTGGGTCTTGACATGTTGGGGAGGAAGTACTCCATTGAGACCATCCGCTACTTTTACTTGGTGTTAGATTACTTGCTTCTCCCACAAAGGACTACAAAGGAGCACGTTCGAATGGCTAAGGCCTTTCTTCTACACTTGTTGGGAGCTTATCTCTTCACTAATGGTGCACAAATGGTGTCCTTAAGGTGGTTGACCCTCTTTCAAGACTTTGCAGAGGCACGGAGGGTCAACTAGGGGCAAGCATGTCTTGCCTATCTTTACTCTACCCTCGACACTTTTAGCCGGGGCACCTTACTGTAGCTTGTAGGGCCTTGGAAGCTCCTTGATGTTAGTTCTCTTTCCATTTATTGTATTTCCATTTGTAGCTTATAGTCTTGCAAATTGTCATCTTGCATCTAACTTGTGGCTTGTGCTTCCTTTTGCCATGGTAAATTGTTAGGTATGGCCTCATAACTCTGAGCATCGATCTAAGTTTAAGGGAATTCTCTTAAGTAAGGGCCCACCTTACTAGGTTAACTTCGGATGAGGTAAGCTTAAGAGTCCAATTTCCATGCTTCTTTATGCATTTCCCCTAGGATACTCTTCTTTTAATCCTGTATCATTATAGGTTAACTGGACTCCATGGGTCGGATAGCCCCTTCCTACTTCTCCGGATTTGGAAGCTGCTGCCATCATTGCTTCGGAGATTACCCGGTCTTTTGAAGGAGTGGGCTTGAAGGCATTCTACTTGGTGGAGAGGGTGCAGTGTTAGTTGGTGGGTAGAGATTACCCACAGATTCCGATGGATCCTCCAGAGTTCATGCTTACCCCACACTCCATGACCAATGTTGAGTACAACTTGTGAGGGAGTGGCATTCCCTATGTCGGGCAGCTTATTAATGGTTTGGATTATGAGGAATTCAACATCACCCGCCTCATGCCTTTCCTTACTGCTTAGGTATATGCTTAATCTCTTCTTCTTCTTTTCCTTTCCCTTTACCTTGTTTGTCATGGCTTTCAATAGTGGAAAAATTATAGCAGGAGGAGCCTGTTGCCGGTGAGCTAATTGATCCTCCACATCTCCCTTGGATTGTCTACACTTACGGCCCTGATGGCTTTGCTCAGGATGCATTGTGCCCCGTGATCCCAATGTTTTGGACTACCCTTTTCCTCCAAACACCCGGGTGGTGAGTACTTCTTTCCCTTTGTTCTTTTTGCTACCTCTCATTTTTTTGGTCACTAATCCTTCTTTCTTTGAATTGCAGCCCACCATCCAAGAGCATAAGGAGTTGGTATGGTTGGTTGGGAATCTCAAGCTAGAGGTGACCAACTATTCAAGGAGCTTGTACGATCCTAGAGGGGTAGCCTACCTGGGTAGTGGTGGTGGTGGTGGTGATGATAATGATGATGGTGGTGATGAGGAGGATTTGAAGACGACTCCTAGCTACCAACCAAGGAAGAGGCGACACCATTGATTACTTGCAATGAAGACACATAGGCGTACAACACACATCTTTCTTTCTTTTTTGCTTTTATTTTTTTATTTCCTTTAGCAAACATTTGAATTCAGTTTGAGACAAAGGGTTGTACTTAAGAACATCTTTTTTACATTTATGCTTTCAATTGGGACTAGTACTTATTTTACAAGATATATGGTTAATTGTATGTTTCTATACAACATTGATTCTTTGATGCTTGAAATCTTATACTTGGAATATGCCTTGAATGATCCTTTAGGTCGGAGGAACCCTAGGGATGACTTGGAGTGAAAAAAGCATCCTTAAAATAAGGGAGAATGAGCTTCTACCAAGCGTTATGTGTACGCGGGGGTAGGCCTGCGTACGCAGCTTTGACTTCACATACGCAAGGTTGAGCTTGCATATGTGGACCGCGAATTAGAAGAAACCTTAACCATCCTAATTAAGTATAAAAGTAGCCTTTTGGGTCCCAAAACCCTCACCAACATATTTTCAACTTAGAGAGCACTTTTCTGAGGTCCCCCAATACTAGAAAACTCTCCACTCAATGTCTTGGCCTGGATTAGGAGGCTTGGTCCTAATTTCAAGGATTCCATCGCTCCCTATGGTTTTTCTTGTGTCTTTCCATGCCATCAAATAAAGGTGGATGAGCCTTTGCTTCATGCCGCTGCCAACCATTGGGTCCCTACTAAGCATGTTATCCGCTTCAATGGAGTAGAACTATGCCCTACTATTGAAGAATTTGGAGCCATTATGGGTGAACCAGAGATTGAAGATCTTCTCTTCCTTACCATGGGTGGGGATCTCCCCTTCTTGCTGTAAGTTGTGTTGGGCATCCCTCTTGCTACGGCCAATGGTGGTGCATCTTTGGCAAACTCAACTTTAGCTTGGTTTTTGCACATTTTATCCGACTTAGCCCCTCCCGTGGGTGAGAGACCACGTTCATACTTTCTTTGTGCCTTTTGCTTATGTGCTCTTGCAAGGTACTTTTTGGTCCAAAGTTCATATTGTGTGGACCTTCAGATGTGCATGGTGGTTTATGAGCTAAAAAGAGGTAACCCGATGGGCTTGATCTTAGCGAAAACCCTCAATGGTATGGATGCCTTTCATAGGAAGGAAGCAAGCTTTTTTACGGGAAGTACTCTTCTTCTTTAGGTATAATCCCTAACTTTTGCCTAGGTTCTCAACCTAGCGGGATTCCTTTAATTTTGCATGGATTGCCTTTCGGTTTTCAACCCATCGAGGCACCTTATATCATCTTTCATTATCATTTTTTTTTTCCAGATATGGCTATAAGAGAGGTTTTAGTTGCTTCAACCTCCTACCGTACCCCTCAATACATACCTCCCTAGGAATTTTAGGGACTGTCGGCTTCATCAAAATGACACAAGCTTTGGGGTGTACATGGAGCTTATAGATCGCATCAAGGAGACCAACATTCAATGGGTTGTGGAGTGGTGGCACATCTCAAGCATAGTTCACCATTGCTACAAGGACTACTGTGTGCCTTTAGTTGGACTTGGTTGTTGCTCATACTACTCCACTTGTCGTATCTCAAGGCAATTTGGAGAGCGTCAAGGAGCTCCTAGTGGTAAAGGTGTCTTCCACACCATGGTGCTTACTGATAGGATCTTGGGTAGGCTTTGTGAGGCTTGGCTGTGCCGTAGAGTGACTAAAGGCATTGCTCCTCCTTAATACATCTATAGCACTACGAGGTATAAGCAATGGTTGGAGGATGACATGAAGTGGATTCTAAGGGAGGAGAAAGCTTGCATGAAGACTAGCAAGAAAGCAAAGAGGGTTGAGTGACCACCTTGAAATGCCCTATATTTTACTTTTTTTGCACTTTATGATTCTCATGTTTTTGTTTTTGAATTTAATAAAGGATTGGAGTGCTCCAAATCCCCTATGAAAACAATCTTGTTATCTTTTGATTTGAGCAATAAGAGAATCACTTTTTATTATCTTTGCTTATTTTCATCTCATTCCTTTGTTTTCTTTTTCTTTTCTTTTTCTTTTGCCATGTAATTTTTGCCAATGACGTACCTTTGGGAATTTTTGCCATGCCCATGGTCTTTTCCCCTAACTTTTGCCTAGACTGCCCTTTTGGGTTTTCAATCTAGCGGGGTTCTTTTGCCTTAATTTTTGCCTACGCCGCCTTTTCGGGTTTTCAACCTAGTATGCTTTTTTTTTAAATGTTGTATTTCTAGAGTCTATCCATGTTAATTGGGCAAAGCATCTCTTCCCCATCTAAATCTATGATTCTTTTAACACCTCCAGACATGATCTTCTTAATGATAAAAGGCCCAGACCACCTTGGCTTCATCTTTCCTCTTGGATCAAAAGTCTCATCTCTAAGCACCTTTAGGACCAAGTCCCCTTCTTTAAAGTTTCTTGGTTTCACTTTCTTGTTGAATGCTTTAGCAATCCTTTTTTGGTACCCTGTGCATGATATTGTGCCCTAGCCCTCTTCTCATCTATCAAAGCCATTTGTTCATATCTCGCCTTAGCCCAATCTTCTTCTAGGACCTTAGTTTCCACCAATACCCTCAAAGATTGTATCTCTACTTTAATAGGAAGCACCACCTCACTATCATAACCAAAGAGTAAGGCGTTGCCCAAGTCGATGCGTGGATAGAAGTTCTATAACCCCATAAGGAAAACCAAAGCTTTTCGGCCCAATCTTTGTATGTCACTACCATCTTGGTTAGGTTGTTCTTCACATTCTTATTAGATGCTTCTATGGCCCCATTAGCTTGTGGTTGATATGGTGAAGACTGGTAATGCTCAATGCTATATTCTTCCATAATTCTCCGAACTTCACCCTCAAAGTGGGAACCATTATCAGAGATGATCTTTTGAGGCACCCCGAACCGACATATGATGTTGTTTTCTAAGAACCGAGCCACATGCTTAGCCTTCAATATAGAGTACGAGGCTACTTCCACCCACTTGGTGAAATAGTCGATTGCCACTAGGATGTATTCATGCCCATTTAAAGCCTTGGGGGCTATCCTTCTGATCACATATATGCTCCAAACTAAGAATGGCCATGGAGAAGTCATGCTATACAACTCACTAGGCGATACAAGGTTCAAGTTGGTGTGTGTTTGACAATCATGGCAACTCTTTACATAGTCCACACAATCGTATTCCAATAGCACCCCATCCTTAGAATTTTCTTGGCTAACATTCTCCCATTTATATGAGGGCCACAAATCCCTTGATGTACTTCTTCCATTACCTTCTCTGCTTCTTCCTTCTTCAAGCAACGAAGGTGTATACCATCGTAGGATTTTCTATAAAGTTGTCCTCCACATAGGATATATTGTATTGCCATCATACTAAAGAAATGATGTTCTCTCTTGTTGGCACCATCCGGATATGCCTCTAGTTCCAAGAATTTCACAATGTCATAGTACCACAGAACTTCTTCTTCCTCTATGGTCATTACTGAAGCTTCGGTTTTCCCTATGTGCACTTCCTCATAACTTTTCTCAATCTCCAAGGATCATGTCCATACTCTGTTGGGTATTTCAACATGGAGGCTAAGGTAGCTAAGGAATCCACAAATTGATAATGAGCCCTAGGAATGATTGTGTACTCAATCTTGTCAAAGGTCTTGGTCAAGTCCTCCAAGTATTGTTGATAAGTCTCCAAGTGTTCCTCTTTCAACTTCCAAAACTTTTGTGCTTAGGCTATAACCAAAGTTGAATCTCCAAAGACTTCGGCCTCGTTTACCCTTAAATCTCAAAGAGCTTCCATCCCAGCAATAAAAGCCTCATATTCAGCCATGTTATTAGTTGCTCCAAAGTTCAACTTGATTGCCAAAGGTATGTGAGATCCCTCGGGAGTGATCAAGAGTATTGCTATCCCATTCCCATATTGGTTTACAACTTCGTCAAAGTACATCTTCCATGTCCCTAACTCAACGTCCAAAATGTCCTCATCCAAAAAGTCTTCTCTACCATCTTCCCCCTCTATAGGATTCTTGGCACAAAAATTTGACATGATTGCCAAAGGTATGTGAGATCCCTCGGGAGTGATCAAGAGTATTCCTATCCCATTTCCATATTGGTTTACAGCTTCGTCAAAGTACATCTTCCATGTCCCTAACTCAATGTCCAAAATGTCCTCATCCAAAAAGTCTTCTCTACCATCTTCCCCCTCTATAGGATTCTCGGCACAAAAATTTGACATGATGCTCCCTTTGATAGTTTTTCTAGCCACATACATCAAATTGAATTTTGCCAATAAGATTAACCATCTTGAGAATCTTCCACTTAAAGCAGGCTTCTCAAAAGAGATACTTTAACGGGTCCGTTCTTGCCACCACTCATATTTGGAAAGGTAAAATGATATGACTCAACTTCTGTACAGCCCAAACAAGTGCAAAGCATGACTTTTCTATGGGAGTGTACCTAGTCTCATAATCATGGAACTTTTTGCTTAACTAGTATATGGCCCTCTCATTCTTGTCATCGTCTTCTTGTGTAAGCATACTTCCAACCGCGTCCCATATGATAGAGATGTATAGGAGTACGGGTTTTCCATGTTGTGGAAGCACTAGGATAGGAGGGTGGAGGAGATATTCCTTGATAAGTTCAAAGGCCGTTTGGTACTCATCATTCCATGTACATTTTTCCTTAAGAGTTTGAAGATGGGCTCACAAGTGGAGGTGAGCTTGGTAATGAATCGACTAATGTATTGTAATCGATCCAAGAAACCCCTTATCTCTTTCTCACTTCTGGGTGGAAGCATCTCCAATATGGCTTTGATCTTGGATAGATCAACTTCTATCCCTTTATCACTTACTAGGAAGCCTAGCAATTTTCCGGTGATTACTCTAAATGTACACTTTTGTGGGTTCAATCTTAGCCTATACTCTTTAATCCTCTCAAAGAACTTCCTCAAGTTTATGGTGTAGCTTTCTCTATCCTTGGATTTCACTATCATATCATTGACATACACCTCCACCTCATTATGCATCATATCATGTAACAAGGCTGTAGCCATCCTTTGGTAGGTTGCCCCAGCATTCTTGAGGCCAAACGGCATCACTGTGTAACAATAGATTCCCCATTTGGTAGTGAAAGTGGTTTTGGTCATATCTTTGGGAGCAATCTTGATTTGGTTGTACCCCAAGAAACCATCCATGAAAGACATCAAGGCACTTCTGGCCATGTTATCCACCAAGACATCAATATGAGAGAGAGGAAAGTCATCCTTAGGGCATGCCTTGTTCAAGTCCCTAAAATCCACACACATCCTCACCTTCCTATCCATCTTAGGTACGGGCACGACATTGGCTACCCATTCGGCTTATTGTACGGGTTTGATGAACCCTACCTTTAATTGCTTAGTGACTTCCTCCTTGATTTTTAAGAGCCATTCAGTCCTCATTCTTCTCAACTTTTGTTTTTCGGGTACATGTGATCATAAGTGTCAATGTGATGTTGAGCTATCTCGGGGTCAATTCAGGGTATATCTTCATAGGACCATGCAAACACCTCTTGAAATTCTATGAGGAGTTCTTGAAGATCTTTTCTTTCTTTTTCATTTAGAGTTGAGCCAATTTTAATTAAGCATGGATTCGCATTATTACCCAAATTAATAGTTTCAAGAGTTGGTTCCATAGGTTCAATTTTCTTTTCCAATTGTTTATTAATTTCATTTTCAAATTCATTTGAATCATTTAAGTGCATAATTTATATGTTATGGGAAACATCAAAATAAGCCAAATCAGAATTCATCTTATTGAAAGTATTGAAAAGTACATTGGAACTTATTACAAAACTTTTCCCCCATGTTTTCAAAAAACCCAACCCAAGTCCAATTATTAATGGGCCCTACAATAGGCATGGTGAATTTGAAAGGATCACTTGCCTCTTCATTGGTGATGGCGAACACATCCCCACTTGTCTTCATCATGGTCTTCATTGCTTCAGCGTCCATGAAGTTCACCTAATTGGCCTCTTCTTGTATTTCTTTGATCACCATAATAGGCTTCTCCTTAAAGGTGAGCTTTTCATTAAAGAACATTTCCCAACCTAGATACACCTTTCCATTCTTACTTGCCCAAGGTTCGAGGAAGCCACAATAGGGGAAGTTTTCTCCTTCCTTCACAAAGTTCCCATTGAGAATGCCAAGGTTATTCTTGATTTTGTCACAGCCTTCAAAGAATCATAAACCTTCCCTAGTCACTTGAGTCTTGACATTGGGGAACTCAAATACCCCTTTTCCTTATTTTCCAAGGCCTATACCAAGCATGTATCCTATGTTCTTCATCATTACAATCACCTTATGGCTACAATATGGGAACAAGTCGACAGCATACCTTTCATCCTTCAACCCATAGTCAGCCATGTTTACGAACTCAAAGCCACTCATTTGAAGCTCACTTCCTCCTTCCTTGAGTCCATAAACTAGTGCTAGAATTTCACCATCTCCAAGCACTATGGAAATCCCTCCTTTCCATGGGATCTTCATCTTTTGGTGTAGTGAGAAGGGGATTTCCCCATTGGGGTGAAGCCAAGCTCTTCCCAAGAGAAGGTTGTAATTTAGGGTGATGTCCATGACATGAAACTCCACAATGGTTTCTATTGGCCCAATCTTGCAAGGAGCCTTAAAAGTACCCATGACCTTCCTTGAAGTGTTGTCATATGCCCTTACAGTCAAGGGAGAAGGGACGATAGTCTCCATATCTAGGCTAATAGTAAGGGTAGTCTTAAAAGGACAAATATTCAAGGCAGACTCATTGTCAATAAGTGCCACTGGAACCTTGGCACCCATGCATTCAATGGTGATTTGCAAGGGTCTAGTGTGAGTAGCTCCTTCAGGAGGAAGATCTTCATTGGAAAAGGCAAGGAGGGGGTGTGAGGAACCCTTGACTCCCATGAGAGACAAAACTTCTTGTGGTGTTTCTATAGGTACTTTTTTCCCATTCAAGGCATCTAAGAGAGCCTTACGATGCTTTTGAGAGGCCATAAGTAAGCCCCATATGGACACATAAGGTTGGGTCTTCTTCAATTGCTAAGATCCTATCTTCTTCTTCTTTTTTGTCTTCTTTTCCTTTAGGTTCTATGGTCTTGGACCCCTCCCCTAAATCTCTACTAGGATGATCCTTTTCCAAAAAGGATGGTTTGTAGTGCTTCCCACTCCTAGTGATATTTGCTACTTTGTCCTCCATGATCATTTTCTTTAATTCTGTCACTCCTTTGGGAAGTATTCCCCACACCACTACCGCTTCCTTTAAGATTTCATCTTTCTCATCCCATACTCCTTGGACTTCCACAGCATTGATATTGACATTTGTAACTTCTATCAACTTTGAGCAATCCCATTCAATCTCATCTATTTGCACCCAATTTTGATATGGAGGAGGAGCCTTATGGTAATCAAGCAAAGGGTTCTCTTTAATGTTGGGTTTGGTGATGATGTTGGGATTTAGAAGGGTTCCATTATCTATGAGGTCTTGTATTTCGTGTTTGAGGCGGAAGCAATTATCAGTCTTGTGGCTGGATTTTTGGTGGTAGTGGCAATATTCATTGAGATTCCAAGTGGGAGGTATAGGATTAGGCATGGGTGTAGGGTCTAAAGGTTTGATGACTCCTTTGGAGGATAGATTTTCATACGCTTAGGTGAAGGTCATTCCTAGGTCAGAGAATTCTTAGCAAGCTCTCTTTGGGTAGGCTAGTGTTTGCTGGGGTATGATGGCACTCACATTTACCGGATTAGGTGCTTTAGTGGTGGTTCCCCCTCCATATGTTTTCTTGGTTAGAGGCTTACTTTCACCTTTCTCCAATTGCCCATTGTTGATAGCATCTTCAATTCTTGTCCCACAATCACATAGTTCTCCAAATGAACTAATAGGTAATGACAAAAACCTACTATTATAAGCCAGAAGCAAGTTCTTGATAATCATGTTGATTTGGTCATTCTCATTTGGCCTATTGACCATTCTAGACGCCTTGGTCTTCCACCTAGTCATGTATTCGGAAAATGTCTCCTCCACACCTTGTTTGGTAGTCTCCAAATCCCTTAGAGTCACATCAATCATGGTATTGAAGATGAATTGGTCCACAAACAACTCCACCAGTTCATTCCACACCTTAGTTTTTCTTGGATCAAGGCTATAATACAACCTTGATGCACCTCCCATGAGTGAAAGGGGAAATGCATGCAAAGTTTGCTTCTCATCTAGCCCCTTTATTTCAACAATGCTTAGATATCTTATTATGTGTTGCTTCAGATCTCCAATCCTATCAAACTTTTCTGCATTGGAAATTTTGAACTTTGGAGGCAATGAAATAGGAGCCTTTGAACTCACTCCCCCCGTGTTATAGAGGTAATCATCCATCCCTTGTGCCTTGCGGAAGGCGAGTTACATTTTCTTAATATTCTCCCTCATAGCTATGGTTTCTGCGATGAGTTTCTCAAATTGCTTGCTCCTTTCATATTCCATTTTGTCCTTTTCGTCCCATTGTTCCTCTTCCTCCTCATCATCATGGATTTCCACATGTGAAGGCTCCTTGAGCTTAGATTCCTCCAACCTAATGAGATGCCCCCCCTAATTTTCTTAAGGGCCTTTCCGTGTTCATCCAAAGCCTTAAGGATCTTTTGTGCCATTGAGTCTTCCACGGAGGTAGCCATTGTTTCTTTGGTGGTCTCTTCCTCTTCTTGGTGTGTGTCCTCAATCTTGATCAAGCAATTTCCTTTCTTATGAATCCAAATGGGAGTAGGGACGTGTTTTCTTGACTTTGACGGTGCAATGATGCTTGAAAAGAAACCTCATTTTCATTAAGTTCATGTCCCAATTAAAGGTCTTTTAACTTTTTAGATGTCCTTAGAAATTTTTTAGGTTCATTTAACGAAGTCCTAATTACAATATCACTCCCGTTCCTCTCATGGATTTTTACTCCTTGTTTCATTGGGTTTTGGTCCATTTACAATTAAGTTCTTATCTTACTTTCATGGGCTTTTATTAGAATGCACTTGGAAATTTCAACCCTTTGTTTCAAACATGGGCTCACAATGTATTCATCACCTTTGGGCTTTTCATTCTTATTCATTATTTCACCATTTTTTTTGAAATAGCCCTTTAGCTAAAATATATTGTAACTTTCCTCTCAAAGTCCATGAAATTCTCATCATCTTGGGCCTAGGCACCCACAAGGAGGCCCAATATTAGGGAAGCTTATGTTGGCTTTGTAGGATTTTGGATGCTAGGTCCATAGCATATTTGTTACCTTAGGCCCAAAGTCTTATTTTTTGAAAGGGCTTTTTCCACTTGGGCCTCTAATAGCAATTACGCTATGGTCTTATGAACCTTTCAGGTTAAGATAAATCTTTGGATTTAGGGACAAGCCTCTTATATGTGAGAACTTCTTTTCTTTTATCCCATAACATCTTAGGGTATACCATAACTTTAAGACCATGCCTCCCATTTTTACATCTTTTATTTGCTCTTTAGAATTAGGTGAACACATGATATATGGTTGAAAAAACAAGAGATATAATGGGTATCCTTCGTGATGGGGTCTAGGATCTTGCTAGTGTGGGTAAGCTCCCTAAGGCTAAAATGATAGATAAGTAGGTCACTCACAACTAGGTAGACTATGATTCCAACCGAGGGCCTAAATGGACCCCATAGTGGATTGGTAGCAAACATTTAACGTACTCAAAGCCCATTATAGGCAATGACACCGATTGTGAGTTGCTGGGATAAAATCCAGAAGATTTGGGCCCAAATGGGGCCTTCCATCTTCCCACTCATCACCAACCATGATTAAGGGATAAAAGAAACCAAGTGATGCGTGTGCAAACAAGTATTGAAATAGTTAGTTTTTTTTTATTTTTTTTTATTTTTTTTTTGTTTTTTTATCAAGGTTAAGAAATAATACACATAGGAATTAAACTCACCATCCTCAATGGAGTCGCCACTGTGGACACAAGGGAGTTTTGGAGTCACCACCTAGTTTTTGCAATGGTCTAAGAACCATATATATATATATATATATATATATAGCGTCCTTTCGAGGAAGGACCATTGATCTTACTACTGGATATATTGGTTCAGAGTTTAGATACGTTCTTGGGAAGGTGTTAGGCACCAAGATTGCCCAACCCTAACGTTGGCCTCCCATCATTGTATCTTACATCTTAACCTTGATAAAATCACGTTCAATACTTATGCCCTAAACTCACACACACACTAGTATACATATAAGCATACAATCATGGCATCATTCATCCCAAAACACTAACATATCTACCCTTAAACAAAAGAGAGCCAAAACCATACGCACATTTAAAAAAAAAAAAAAAAAAAACCCTAGCATGTGAAACCCTATCATACCATTCATCTCAAACAAAGGCAGCAATAAATCAAGACAACAACTTAATCATGGCAATCCTAAGATCATATAAACATCCATACTTAAAACCAATCATCATACAAACATATTCATCACAGAAGATGCATGTTCATATCAATGCATGACCTACCTTTACTTACCTTGTAGCAATTGGGCTCAATTTCTTTATGTAGAAAAAAATAGCACTCCACGGTAAGGTTTTTTATGATATTCTTGAGAGTATTGTTCACGGCGGGGAATCTTATATTTCTTTGATTGGCAATTTTGAATATTAGCAATAATGATTTCATGACATTTAAAAAATATATATTTGCTTATCATTGACTTTTGATTAGAAGAAATCATCTTTATACTTCTTAACCCATCAATTATAGATAAGAAAATGCGAACTTCAATTAGAAATGAGGATAAAAATGAAAATATCCAAATTTTATTAATTAGTTTTTCAAATCAATTAATGTATTTTAATAGTGTTTAGCCACATGAGGGTGATTTTAAGTTATTTTGAAAAGCAAGGAAGGTTTTTGTACAATTGGAAAGAATGGAGGGGTCAATGTAATAGTAAACCTCTAGACTCTAGAGAGGTCATTGCAAAATTTTCACATTTTGTTGTTAACACTCATTAACAATTAACAAAAGATATAATAATTATGTGAATTTAATGTCAATAAGTAAAAATAATTTCTTATAAATGTCTTGACTCATTAAATATATCTTAAAATTAATTTTTTCTAGTCTTTAATTTCAAATTTCTTAATATAAATATGCATGTTTAATATTTGCATTAATTAATTTGTCTTAAATTTACAAGTACACATTTAAATTTCTAGCATGAAATATACTTGCTTAAAAATGTCTTGGTATATATGTTTTTTAACCCATCAATTATATATAAGACCATGTTTGGTAAATAGTAATAGGCATTTTGATGTAATAACTATTCCTATGGTTTATTTATTCAATAGTTTTACTATAATTTTGTTCTAGGTAATAGTAATTTCTTATGAATAACTATTCTTTAAAATGAGAAATAAACATTCCTCTTTAAAAGAGTTGTAATATTTATTCCCTAGTAGGTGTAATAATTTCTAACATTAATATATTTTCAAATAAAAAAAATTTTCATATTCACGTAACAATTATGGATATAAAAAATCATCAAAAAATAACTTATCTCGCTTAAATTTAAAATATATTATTTTATAAAAAATATAATTGTATGAGTGAGATATTTCCAAAAATAGATCTTAAGTTTTATTCCAATATTACAACCTAAGTTTAGTTATTCCATTATAACACATTTTATTTCTAGTAATAAAGATTACGATTCCGATTGTAATCCACATTTAGTGTACCAAACGTGTTCTAAGCAAATGAGAATTTTATTAAGAAATGAGGATAAAAGTGGAAATATAAAAAATATCATAATTATTTTTTGAATTCAATTAATGGATTTTAATACTGTTAAGCTACAAGAGAGTTATTGTAATCTATTTTGAAAATCAAGGAAGAACTTTGTTGTTGGTACAATTGGAAATAAAGGCGAGGTGAATGTAATTTCATTAAATTTCAGGAAAGGTCAATTTTTTTCTAGAACTCATTAACATAAGATATAATAAATATGTGAAGTAAATGTCAATAATTAAACATAATTTCTCATTAAATATCTTGACTCATTAAATCTACTTGAAAATTAATTTTTCTAGGCTTAGATTTTAAATTTCTTTCTATAAATATGCTGGATTAATATTTGCATTAATTCTTTTGTCTTACATTAATAAATACACATAGTGAAATTTCTAGCACGAAATATACTTGCTCAAAAATGTCTTGATTAGAGTTAAGTAGCCAACCTAAAAATTCGTTAAATCCGACCCAATCTAATCCAACCTACCAAATTAGGTCTATTTATTGGATCAGGTTGGTTTTTAAGGGTTGGTGGATTGGGTTGGATTGTCAAGTTTTTTATTTTTATTTTTTTTAGTAAGTGGGATGAGTTAAGTGTGAGTCAACAGATTCATAATTTCACCTAACTTGACTCGACCCGCCTATATGTAATATACATTTTAAAAACATATTACATTTTTGAGTTACCCTTCTAGTCCTGCAACTGTTGAAAAGGCTCAATCGGATGCAGCTACATGCATAAGAATCAACCACAAAATGAAATATTTTTATGATAATAATAAGTAAGGAAACTGATAAATGGTGAGGAAGAAAGCATGATTGCGAGTTTTTTTCGCTTTATTAAAGCCATTGTTTACATACCAAAGAGAGTTTTCTAGCAATGGATTTGGTGGATTGATAAATGGTGAGGAAGAAAGCATACATTTTCCCCATATATAGGAGATGAGCATCCTCATTGTGATTAGTATCTTGGGAAGGAAAGTGACCCCTTCTTTTAGTGTGTTGGGCAAGTTAAAGTTGACTTTAACGAAAAAGTATTTTGTATTAAATAATACCATGTCATCTATATCAAAATCCAATAAATGAGAGATATATGTGCAAAAATAACTACCCACTAACATATGTCTTTCATTTGTTAGTAAGGTAATTATTTTTTGCTAACATGTCTCATACTTATTGGATTTTGATACTGCTGACATGGCATCATTTGATACCAAATACCTTCTCGACTTTAACAACTAATTTTAGCATATCAAACAGACTATTGTAATATTGTTGACAGTGGAGAATAAGAATGAACTCCCAAGTTCTGCTGAGCAACTTTCGAGCAATACAGCCTCCAATTAGACTCAATTTCTTTATGTAGAAAGAAATAGTACTCGACTGTGAGATTTTTGATGATATTCTTGAGAGGAATGTTCATGGAGGGAATCTTATATTTCTTTGATTGGCAATTTTGAATATTAGAAATAATGATTTGATGACATTTTTTTAAAAAATATATTTGTTTATCATTGACTTTTGATTAGAAGAAATTATCTTTATACTTATTCACCCATCAATTATAGATAAGAAAATGGGAATTTCATTTAGAAATGAGGATAAGGATGAAAATATACAAATTTTCTAAATTATTTTTTCAAATCAATTAATGCATTTAATAGTGTTAAGCAACATGAGAGTGATGGTAAGTTATTTTGAAAAGCAAGGAAGGTTTTTATACAATTGGAAATAATGGAGAGATCAATGTAATTTCAGTAAACCTCTAGAGAGGTCATTGCAAAATTTTCACTTTTTGTTGTCAGAATTCATTAACAAAAGATATAATAATTATGTGAATTTAATGTCAATAAGTAAAAATTATTGCTTAATAAATGTCTTGACTCATTAAATATATCTTAAAATTAATTTTTTAGTCTTTAATTTCAAATTTCTTGCAATAAATATGCTTGTTTAATATTTTCATTAATTAATTTGTCTTACATTAACAAATACACATTTAAATTTCTAGCATGAAATATACTTGCTTAAAATGTCTTGGTATATATGTTTTTTAACCCATCAATTATATATAAGGGCATGTTTGGTATAGTATAATATACACTGTAATGTAATAGTTATTTTTGTGGTGTAGCTTTTCAATAATTTGACAATAATTTTGTTGCAGGAAATAGTCATTCCTTATGAATAGCAATCTTTTAAAATGATGAATAACTACTCCTCTCTAAAAGAGTTGTAATATCTATTCTTTAGTATGTGTAATAATTTCTAAAATTAATATATTTCTAAATAAACAAACTTTTCATATCCACATAATAATTATGGAAATAAAAAATCCTAAAAAAGAACTAATCTCTCTCAAATTTAAAATATATTATTTTCTAGGAAATATAATTGTATGAGTGAGATATTTCCTAAAATAAATCTCAAGTTTTATTCTAATATTACAAATTACAACCAAACTAATGAACTTTTTTTTTTTTTTTTGAGAATTTACCAAACTAATGAATAGGTTTAGTTATTCCATTATAACACATTTTATTTCCAGTATTAAAGATTACGATTCCTGTTTTAATCCACATTCAGTGTCTCAAACGTGTTCTAAGTGAATGAGAATTTCATTTAGAAATGAGGATAAAAGTGGAAATATATAAAATATTAGAATTATTTTTTGAATTCAATTAATGGATTTAATACTGTTAAGTTGTAGGGTAGTTATTGCAATTTACTTTGAAAATCAGTGAAGATCTTTGTAGTTGGTACAATTGGAAATAAATGTGAGGTGAATGTAATTTCATTAAATTCGAGGAAAGGTCAATTTTTTTTTCAGCACTCATTAACAGGAGATATAATAAATATGTGAAGTTAATGTTAATAATTAAACATAATTGCTCATTAAATATCTTGACTCATGAAATGTACTTGAAAATTAATTTTTCTAGACTTAGGTCTTAAATTTCTTGCAATAAATATGCTTGATTAATGTTTGCACTAATTATTTTGTCTTGACTAGGGGTGTGTAGCCAACCTAAAAATCCACTAAATCTAACCCGATCTAATGCAACCTGCTAAATTAGGTCTGTTTATTGGATCAAGTTGGTTTTTAAGGGTTGGTGGGTTGGGTTGGGTTGAATTGTCAAGTTTATTTTATTTATTTATTTTTACAATGGGTCGGGTTAGGTGTGAATCAACAAATCTATAATTTTGCCTAACTTGACTTGACCCACCTATATTTAATATATATTGTTAGGTTCTAAAAGCTTAGAACGATTGGCAAACCTTGAGCACAAACTTGTCTAGGTACAAATCTTAGAGTCTATAGAATTTATTAGACAATGCTCAAGTGTTGCAAGTCAGAATACAAGAAAAAGGAAGTTGCAGAAAGAGGAATTTGAAACATGCTAGACCAATCGAGACTATGGTTCAATCGATTGAGATGCGAATTTTGCAGATTTTAATTTCAGCCCAAGAGTCCATAAGCCCATTAGGAAATTAGGGTTTCAAATCTATTTCACATAGCATTTAAAGGAAACCTTAAGGCACAACACATTTTGTAGAGACTTTGGAGGTGCTATTATGAGATCTAAAAGGTGTTGTGCCTTCTCTTTTCAAAGTCACTACTAAAAATCATTCTCATATCATTGGAACTAGTAGATCTAAAGTTGTGTTGGAAAAACACATGTTTGTATTGCATACAAAACATACACAGCGGAAAATTAACAGATATACACATTTTGTAGAGACTTTGGAGGTGCTATTATGAGATCTAAAAGGTGTTGTGCCTTCTCTTTTCAAAGTCACTACTAAAAATCATTCTCATATCATTAGAAATGGTAGATCTAAAGTTGTGTTGGAAAAACACATGTTTGTATCGCATACAAAACATACGCAGCAGAAAATTAACAAGTCTACTTCATTCGCAATTGATAACATGTACTATATAAATTTTAGAATATAAGAACAAGAGAGTGTACCTAGGTGCAGTGAAATTCAAAACCAAAGATTAGAAGTACTTGAGAACACTTTTGATCTTCACTCCAATTCCACTTGTGCCCAAGAAGTGTGGTCTCTTAATCAGTTTATACGTATGTGTCCAGGGGAGAATAATAGAGTGTCTTACACTCACATACAAACCATTTCATTCTCATACAAAATTCTATATGTTTCTCTCTTTATAACTGATTATCTAATTGGACTAGCCTTTTGGGCCATTCCAATTGGTGGCTTTAGCATGTGGCTTGGAGTGGGACCAAAAGGGAACAAATAAAACACTAGCTCCAATGGGTTTTGGGCTTTCTTGTCAACTCTTGATAAGCCCAAAATTACCATAAATTATATTTAATACCATTATATAAATATAATTGCACTCTAGGCCTTACTAATAAATTATATCATAAGACTTTATTATACATACAACTCTTTCATTAAAATATTCGTAGTAATACAAAGTCATGAATGTTGACTACCACTTTGAAGATCACTACATTTTAATCCTTAAGTACTCGGTTTAATCTTTTAAGTTATTTGTCATATATTTATGAAATCCAATTTTATAAATATATACTTTAGAAACTCCTTACTAAAGTGGTTAGGCCTAACACTCTGAATAACCGAACCCATTAAACTTATCTCAAGGGAATATTTTATATCTCCGTTAAGAGATTATGAATTCTATCTTGAGAATATATGTTCCCTCAACACTAAATGTGACTGCCCAACATACTGAGGTTTTGATCGTTACTTTAGATCTCACTCCTGATATATCAAAGCAACCTACACCTCATGATCAGGTTCATTATTCTCTTAGGATTAAGAGTTGATGTAAATAGAAGTCGTGAGATTTATTATTCATTTGACAGTCGTTAGGAGAATAATAAATCTCACAGCGGTCCAGTTCAATATGTCTTAACACTTAAAACATATCAACTAAAAGTCTCAACTTCCATTATCAAGACAAATCATTTTAGTTGATATGTTATAGTCTTCATAGATGAAATGCCCAATTTCATCACCGACTACGAATTATTATTCTGAGTTTACAAAGAACTTGTGACTTATATCTTATGTGACTAAATCACATAAATCATATACTATGCATCTCATGGACTATTTGATAATATCCAAGTATTCATGTTATCATTATTTTAGATAATAATAAAACAACTTTATTAATCACAACATAATGTCATACATAATGTCATATATAGTATCATAAAATAGGATTTAAAGGCATATATCCTAACAAGTTGCTGCAACAAGATCAACAACTGTTGATTATTTAAACCTTCAAGGGTGGTCTTGAAGTCACAAACTAGAGAGTTTGTGTTGCTAAACCTTTGAGTAGAATCTCAAAGTCATATGCGTGGGAGCTTGTGTGCCACAAATCCCAGAGAGAAGAGTCCATGGAGTTGGAGTTGCACGTGGTCGTGTGATTAAGTTCTAACAGAGGTAGAATCAGGTTTAGGGTTAAATCTTTTGTAGACTTCAATTCTTTCTAGTCGATCTATTTGCCTTGATGATATGTCAGGTTAAATCCTCCCCAAGCTTTTACCTTGAAACAGTTGATTTCATTGGTTTTCCTGGGCAATCATATCATTGTTTTATTTATTTTTCTGCATTACATGATATGATTTATTAATGTTTAACCTAGATCTGAATAATCAACCTAAGTAACTACTTGGCCAATATATTAGGTTAAACAATTTGTTTTAAGGGGTCTAAACAAACAAACATATATTTTAAAAACATATTGTATGATTTTTATTTATTTATTCATTCGTATCAACTAAATTGGGATAGAACTATATAATACCTACCGACTATAGAATAATAAAACTTGTTCTCTTTTAGTTTATTTCTCATAAACTGAATTGAGATAGAACTATTTGATATCTTACTAACTAAATGAAATGTCATTTGGTTTGATAATTTGTATATGATGGTGCAATTACTCAGAATTTTCAGATGGCAGTGGTAGCAAATAAAACTATTTGATTTGATTATTTTTTTTGGTTTAATGCACTACAAACAAATTTATAAGATTATAAGTCTGTTGTTGTTTGAAATTTAAAGCATTTATAAAATAGTTTGTGTTGGTTTGGTGCTATGTTTAGGTTTCTTAGGATATGAATTTACTCTTATTTGTGTTGATATTGTACTAATGCTCAATTTTTTTTTTTTTTAAAATCCAACCCATGGGTCCAACCCGATTCAAGTGGTTTGAGTTGGATTTTTTTCAAACCAACCATGGTGGGTTGGATTGAAAAAACCCCTCAAGTCCGGCCCAACCCAATCCATGCACACCCCTAGTATTGATATACACTAACCTCATCACACATGCTCCTATGTGTATGCTCAAAGTTTTTTTTTTTTTTTTTTGTATTTTTTTAATTTTTTAATGTTAAAGTCTTTTGTTCATTTAATTCAAAGGTTTACGCTTAGTTCAATGAGATTTATGTATTGCCAATCACCAAAAGATTTATGTTGGTTGTTTAGATTCATTTATTTCTTTTTTGATTGAATTAATTCATTTGTGTAGATCTTAAATAGTGATATCTCATAGATTATTAGCTTCAAATCTTTGAAAGGATTTTGTTTTTGATAGGATTTGTATCAAGGTTTTGTCTTTTCTTGATTATCCATTAACTCTTGCCATTTCATTAATTATTACATCTTTATTTTGAGCAAAACTTAGGTACATCCGTTTAGCTCTTTAGGTACTTTTGATTTCCTAAATAAATTCAACTTGTTGCTAATCCGTGCCTTGTACAGAAGAGTTATTGTGTATGCAGATGTAAACAAACTATCTGCCTGTATTTTAAACACTCAAATGTAATTATTTTGCAGTAGTGGCAGAGTCCTTATGTTTGTGTAAGTTATGACCTTAAAATAAACGTAGTTTGAATGATAGATCAAACTCAGACAAATTCAAGGTTTTTTTTTTTTTTTAAAGGTAAGACAAATTCAAGTTAATTTAGTCAGCTGGACTAGTAGAGCTCTAAGTTACATGCTTGGAGTATCACAACTACCAATGAGCCATGTTGAGATGTAAGAATTATGCCAGTCTAGCTCAAGTTGTTATTAGCAAGCTAGTGTGGACTCAAGCTCAATTATCTTTATGGACAAAGCTAGCCAAGTAGTTGACCAATCAATAATAGTATATTTATCTTCTAAATGAAGCAAGTAAGTTCCTTCCTAGTCCCTTAGCAATTCAATATCAAGAAGCTTAATTTGTTTACAACGCCATAGATTATGAATCTAAGTAAAATGATAAAAAAAAAAAAAAAAAATTCAGAATCATCACAGCACAATCTTGGTAAACCAAACTGAATTGGCGCATAGGAAAGAGGTATAAAAATCAAATCTTTGAAATTTTCATTATCAAATTCTTCAAACATAATGAGGTTCTAGTGGATTTTTTACTCACATAATTTTTTTCTTATTAGTAAGGTTTAGACCCAAGGAAGGGGGAAGGGAGATTCAAACTCTGACCTCACTTCAAAAGGGTTCCCAACCGACTGTGATATCCCTTGGGGTATTCACTATCAAAGATCTAATTATAAACTCATCAAATAATTACCTACTTGAAGGTGTTTACAATCACTACAATTATCGCAAACAATCAAAATCATCATGGGAACAAAAGAATTGAAAATTTCAAACTGGACTTGTATCTTAAATTACCAAAAGCATATTACAATTCTTAGTTTATAACCTTTATGTTGATCCAGATTTAAACTCACTAAAAATCGAAAACTTAGTTTTAATTTCCCTATAATTTTCACAAAACCATCTCAAGGAAGGTAGTTCCAACAATTTTCCTCACTTTCTCAGAACCCTAAGAAAACCTTAGTAATCCAATAAATCACTTCACCACAAGAAATTGAAATAGTGCAGTGCAGTGCAGATTTTTATGAAAAAGTGTGCAGTGTAGATAAGGGGCTAATCAACATTGGAACCCTTCACTTACTAACCCAACCGCTTTTAAGTGTAAATATGCTTTTGTAAAGTTGTGATTTCCAACTATGTTTTGTTGGCTTTAATTCCGTGCCAAATTTGATTGTAATTTCTTCAATCAATTTTCCTTGTATGTAAGTGGGATTAATTGTAAGGAATGAGTGTAAGAGATTGGTGAAGACTTAAGCTTCAAAGGATGAACAAGTAGATTTCGCAACTGGCTTGCAACTGTCTCGCAAGAAGCTTACTCATGAAAAGAGCCACGGTAGAGCATATGGCTGGAAGATGAAAAGTCATGTCAGGCTGTATTTTTCGCAAGTGTCTCGTGTGTAAGGCCAACCTGCGAAGGACTCGTGAAACTTTCTATTTGGCAAAAAGTTAAATTTTTCTTTAACATGTCTTTATCCACACTATATATACCCTTATTACCCACAAATTGTAAGGAGCGATTTTTAGAGAGAAAACCCTAGCAAATACACTTGAGAGTTAAAGATTGTCATACCCACAATCATCTACACATTTCCCTGTGGTTTTTCTCAATTCCTACCACTCCATCTCTATATCTTTGAGAGGTTGCTAGCCCAAACACTTACCACACCCATTCTGAGTGTAAAATGAGATTTTGGTGCTGTTGGGAAGTATTGGAAGGAGCCATTCATTGGTGGATGCAATCGGGCTGAATTACGAGATCCCAAAAGCTAGAGAAGACAAGGCTTCGAGAAGTCAATTGGTAGCAGGAGCTTGGAGGGCTCAAGTACATCGGGAAGACTAGGCTTGGAGGGTCTTTTTGTTATTTGTGTACTCCAACTTTATTCTCTAGTGGATCAATTTCAACTTGGAGGGTCACAGAGAGGTTTTTTACTGAGTTCTTTGATTTCCTCTTCGATAACACATCTTGATGATATCTTATGTTTGCATCTCTCTTCACTACTCTTTAAGATTTCCTTTTTATTGTTGATAATGGATGAATATGGCTTAGGGTAGTGATAACGGTTCTTTACGCTTATTTACTCTTATTCCGCACTTAGTATAAGTTAGAGTAAAAGCTGTCTAGCCATAATTTTTAATTGGGGGTCTATACAAGCTCTTGTGTTTTTGCACAAATCTGAGCTTTCAGCTTTATTAACTAAAAAATAAAAAATAAAATAATAATTCCCAAAGCCAAAGTTTAACAGCAAAAAATAGTGAAAACCATTCAAACAAAACCCAAATAACTCAACATAACAAAAAATTCAACCTTCTGAGAGAGAAAGAGTAACAATTAGAAAGCAAGGGTGTTAGGGTCACGTGTTTTGTAATTGGCTAATCCTTTGACAAAATGCACTTTACTTGTAATTGGGTAAATCTAAGATGGGTTTAGTGCTTTAAGAAACATGTTTTTCAAGTCAAGTATTAAAGACATGAAGATTGATCCAAGAAACAAGTGAAGAAAAGCTATTCACTAAGTCTTGATAGATAGCTCAACAGATGCCTGCTATCGAGACTTAATGTGAAGATTAACAGCAGCTCGATCTATTGAGAATTATGATTTCAGAATTTTCATTTCTAAAATCCGGCCCAGGCTTTTGTATTTGTTTGGGTTTTTTTTCTCACAACCCTAGACATATATAAGACTTTTTTTAAGAGTTGTCAGACATGGATATGGAGACCAAGAGGCTTATTTTCTCTGTGAGAAGCTACTGCGTTTGTACGTCATAGGGTTTTGTAACTATGTGCTTCTAGATCTTTATTGTTGAAAAGTGAAGGACTTTGCAGCCAATAACATCTGTTTAAGTTGCTGGAGTTAGTCTGAGTTAGTCACGTATTGGGATTCATGCAAAGGGTTAGTCACAAAGTGAAGGTTTATGCATCAAGGGAAAGAAGGCTACTACAAGATCAAGTCCAATTAAGTATTGGAGTGAAGGTTCAACTATAGGTTTGTATTTTGAAATAGGCTAGGGTAATTCGTAAGATTCCTTATATTTGTAAATGTTTGATTGTTGATTAGTGGATTCTTCGAAGTGGTGACCTTAAAATCACCCAGTGGGATTTTTGCCTTGCAAGGTTTTCCCCATTTGTCAACAAATCACTGTGTTAAATTTATTTTCGATTGCATTTAGTATTTTTGATAATTTGTTGGTGCCTTCACGATTTGCATGCAATTGAACCTAATTAATCAACTTGGGTAATTGAATTAATTAACTAGGGTCAAGCTATCTTAACCCAACAAATGGTATCAGAGCGGGCACACTCTGATTAGATTTTCATCTTTGATGTTTGATCCATTAACCCCTGTTGTCATGAAATAAAACTGCATGAAAAATCTTTTTCTTCTAATATCTCTTGTGTTTCTAACCTTTATATGCTTAGGTTTTTCAGAACATGCAAGTCTAAAGGTTATTTGAAAGCTTTATTGATGATTATTGAAAAAGGTGTACTTGTGAGTAGATGAAGACTAGATTGTCTCAAATTTTTACTTTCCTAGGGCATATGCCTAAAAAGACAAAGGCAAGGATAAAATCACGTGGCTATCAAATCAAAGAAAAGACCATACCTGATGATTTAACAAATAAGCATGAAGTATGCTTCATGATGTACTCAGCCTTCAAAGTTATGAACACTTGTCTATGGTATCTTAATAGTGGTTGCTCAAGACACATGACCAGAGACCGCACTCTCTTCAAAGAATTTGAATCCAAGAGAGGTGGCAATGTCACCTTTGGTGATGGAAGCAAATCCCAAATAAAGGGAAAGTGAATCATCTCTTTACCAGGACTACCGGATATTGCAAATGTGTTGTATGTGGAAGGGCTGAAAGTTAATCTATTGAGCATTAGTCAGATTTGTGATCAAGACTTCATGGTGTTGTTCTCTAAAGGGAAGTGTCTAGTTTTAAATGAGTTAGGTGAGCAACTCATAAGTAGAATTCACACACTAGAAAACTGCTATGGTCTAGTTCCTGACACTGAGATTGCATGAAACAATATTCGAATGCCAAATAAAGACTTATAGCACCAAAGGATGAGGCGTGATAGCTACAAGCAACTATCAATTGTGTCCAAGAATTATATCGTTCTAGGAATTCCTAAACTCAGTAAGGTGACAAATGCTATGTGTGGACCTTGTCAACTTGGAAAACAAACAAAAGCTCAACACCATGCCACCTTGACCACAGCCACGGCCAAACCTCTTGAGCTTCTTCATCTCAATCTTATGGGCCCAAGAAGAACAGAATCTCTGGGAGGAAAGAAGTACATCATGGTAGTGGTCAACGACTTTACTAAATTCACTTGGGTCATCTTGCTGCGATCTAAGTCTGAAGCTCCTCATCACATTGAGTCATTATGTAAAAGGGTGTAGAATGAAAAAGGATTGAAAGTTGATCAAATCCGAAGTGATCATGGCAAAGAATTTGAAAACTCTCAATTAGAGTCTTTTTGCATAAGTGTTAGCATAGCTCAAGAACTCTCAGCTCCTATCACTCCTTAACAGAATGGTGTTGTAGAAAGAAAGAATAAAGCCATTCGAGAAATGACCAGAGCTATGTTACACAATAAAGATATGGCAAAAGATCTATGGGGAGAGGTGGTTAACACTGCATTTCACATTGTGAACCGAGTGCACTTCAAACCGAGTACAAAGAAGACTCCCTATGAACTATGGAAAGGAAGAAAACCAAATGTGAAATACTTTAGAATATTTGGTAGCATTTGTTTCATTCTAAAGGACAGAGAGAACGTGGGAAAGTTTGACACCCAAAGCGATGAAGGAATCTTTCTTGGGTACTCCTTTACCAGCAAAGCTTACAGGGTGCTGAACAAAAGGAGTAGAAAGGTCATGGAAACTATCGATGTTGTGATCGATGAAGCATTAACTTCAAAGTCTTTGAAAGTTGCTGAGCAAATGCCAAAGTCAATTCTCCCTTTACCTTTAGAGATTGACCAAGAAGTAGGTGATCAAGATCCTTCTCCTCTTGTCTCACCTAGTGCTATACAAGTCCCAGAAGACCCTTCTACATCTCCTCAACTTGGAGATCACTTGGAAAAAGAACCTTCACCTAGAATCAAACTTAATCATCCTCCAGATATGATCATGGTAAACATGAATGAACTAACCTTGAGAAAGCATACAGTTGATAAATATGTGGCTAACATTGTTTCTTATTCATGTTATTTGTCTCAAGTAGAACCTGCCAAGGTTGAAGATGCTCTTCAAGATGAAAGCTAGGTTGAAACCATGTATGATGAACTTCATCAATTTCAAAGGAGTGATGTTTGGACACTAGTATCTAGGCCGGAGGGAGATGACGGATGCAGCCTCTACCCCTCAACCCTCGTCTACATCTACCCCTTCTTCCTCCTCTAGGTAGATGTCTCTCTCGTTGACATCATGGATTAGCTTCAGCACATGTGTGCTGATTTTGTTAGTCGTCTTGACCATCTATCTAATGAGATGTGTCAGAGAACAATAGAATCGGTCACGTCGCTCGCCGCCAGTCTCGCCTTGGTGGTTTCGCGCCCTCACCTTCACCCAAGTCTATTAAGGACTCCTCTTTTGGTGGAGATGATAATGATGACGATGACGATAGTTCTGGCTCTTCTTATGATGATGAGATGACGACCTCTCAATGATGCACTCTTTATCACTCATGACAAAAAGGAGTAGTTTTGTATATGAGAGTAGTTATTACGTTAAAGGGAGAGATAGCATAGGATATACTAGATAGGGGAAGAGTGCTTTGAGGGATGTAGTGAGGTTTTGGTGTATCTTTTTCTCACTTCATGTATGGTGGTCTTGTGACCATTTTTTTTTTTACATACATTGTATTCTTGATATATATATATATATATAATGATGTATGTTTTTTTTCTTCACCCTTGTCTCACATGTGTTGTTTCTTCTCTCTTTTTATACACATGTTTATTTTTGTATACACCTTGTCTATGTTTCACACTTGATGCCTTGACAAATCTGGTTTAAAGTGTTTCAATTAAGAAAGGTTACAAGTCTACCATACCACGATCTCTCTTCTTGCAAAGTTTTTCAAGAGTTTGTAGTAGGGTTAGACTTATGTACTTTTGTAACTCATGGGATAGTTGTGTTAGACTTCTCTCATAATTGTTGTTTGTGGTTTTGTCACTGATTGCCAAAGGGAGAGATTGTTAGGGTCATATGTTGTGTAATTAGCTAATCCTTTGACAAAATGCACTTTACTTGTAATTGGGTAAATCTAAGATGGGTTTAATACTTTAAGAAACATATTGTTTAAGTCAAGTATTAAAGACATGAAGATTGATCCAAGAAATAAGTGAAAAAAAAAATGTTTATTAAGTCTTGATAGATAGCTCGACAGATGGTTGTTATCGAGACTTAATGTGAAGCTCAATAGATAGCTCGACAATAGCTCAATCTATCAAGAAATTCAATTTTAAAATTTCTAGATCTGAAATCCGACCTAGGCATTTTTTATTTGTTTAGGGTTTCTTTTCTCACAACTCTAGACATATATAACACTTATTTTAAGAGCTGTCACACACGGATACTGAAACTAAGAGACTTATTTTCTCTATGAGAAGTTATTTTCTTTTTACACCATAGGGTTTTGTAACCAAGTGCTTCTAGATCTTCATTGTTGATGAAGTGAAGAACTTTGCAGTCAACAACATCTGTTTAAGTTGCTGGAGTTAGTCACGTATTGGGATCCATGCAAAGGGTTAGTCAAAAAGTGAAGGTTTATGCATCAAGGGAAAGAAGGCTACTACAAGATCAAGTCAAATTGGGTATTGGAGCAAAGGTTCAACTGTAGGTTGGTATTTCGGGATAGGCCAAGGTAGTTGGCAAGATTCCTTATATTTGTAACCACTTGATTATTGAGTAGTGTATTCTTGGGAATGGTGACCTTAAAATCACTCGGGGGGGTTTTACCTTGTGAGGTTTTCCTCATTTGTCACAAATCACCGTGTCAAATTTATTTTCCATTGCATTTAGTATTTTTTATGATTTTTTGGTGCCTTCACGATTTGCATGCAATTGAATCTAATTAATCAACTTGGGTAATTGAATTAATTAACAAGGGTCAAGCTATCTTAATCCAACAAGCAAACACATTGAATCTACCAATATGAATATGTATGTAAAGCTTAAATAGAAACCAAAGCAATACTAAAAAGCAGTAGAAAACAAAGCCCAGTAAACACAATGAGAAAATTTTCTAAAAACCCATTGGCGCAAACCAAAGACCAAGCATGCAGCTAGAGCAACCCATAGCCACAAACCAACAAAATTCAATGAACAATTGAAGCAGATAGAGGGAAAGAGCAATATATAGAAAATAATATTAAAGCAAATTAAGGAGAGACAAAAACATTATGTTTTAATTACCTTAAAATTATTTGCTGACATAGAATATGATAGGCTGGGTTGGGTGATGATGGAGAGGGAGAGATAAATCGACGCAATTGTGATGATCCTTGGTGGTTGTGGTGGGAGGATCTAAGTTTTGGGTTTTGATTTTGGGGGAAGGAGGTGTTAGCGTCAATGTTTTTGTTTTTTTAAGAAGTATCGGGTTTTGCAATTTGTATTAGGGGGTGGGGGAAGAGTTTTTTGGGTTTTAGCTTCTTTTTTTTACCTTAAATTTTTGGGTTACAAATATATATATATATATATATATTTAATAATGTTGATGTGTAAAAATGTGGGAGCTCTAAAAAAGGTCAAATATTGGTCAGAGGTTTCGGTTTTATAGGATATATAGATAAGGTGATTGCATTGATCAATAAACCACATGGTTGAGTTTATTGTCTTTGGACAAAGATGACATTATTTATATTTCATTGGTCACTACAACAATGTGACTGAATTTAATTGGGGAATTTAGAGTATCATAATTAAGGTACTACGAAATTGTACTTAAGTTTATTTTTAGGTCTTCAACTGGTTAGCACATTTTAGTATTTCAAATAGAAACATCTAGAGTTCAAATCCCACCAAACTCAATTATTAAATTATCAAATAGATTGTCTATCTTGTCAAAAGACCTAACTTAGGTCTCACAACCAATATAATATGCCAAATTCTGAAGATTTTTATCAGCTATCAATACGTTACCTAATAATTTCTGTAGCTGGCAAGTTTATTTATTAGAACATTCATATTTTGACGTTACAAGTAGCAATATAGGCATTTTCACAGCCTTGACAAGTTAAACGTACATATAGTGAAAGAGATCTGACCCTTTTTATTTGCTATCATTACATTACTTAACACTAGTAGTACTGCCAGGTTATTTTTTTACGACGTTCATATTTTGACGTTACAAGTAGCAGTACAGGCATTTTCTTTGCCATCAATGGAGTGAGTTAACAAATGGCCAAACCACTTCTTGAGCAAGGCCACAAAGACCATTATTCACATAGTCTCTAAGAATCCTCATATAGCCAGCCTCACCCCAACCGGTGCCCCATGAATTCTTCATGATCCAGTACTTGGTACCATCTTCAGCCACTCCATAGCCAACTAGATTGGCGACATGGGTTGACTGAACCCCACACGGTCCCGTGAAAACTCCACTTGCATATAATTGAAATTCACGACTAGAAGCATCGAGATCAATTGAAACTGGCTGGGCAGCCACTCTCATAAGTAAATCCGCCTCAGTTCTTCCTTGTGTTCCATAGCAGCCACTTATCTGGAAGACTTGAAACTTAGTTGCCTTTTGCTGGTCACAAGTTCCTAGCGACCCATGATATGGGTAATATTCTTCAAGAGTTATTCCTCTATTATCTCGTACATAATTATAGGCACGAGCCGACACACCACCATTGCAGCCAGAACTATATTTATTTATTGAACAGTCAATTAGTTGCTGCACAGACAATTCGCGCAAGTTGCCAGTTACGTTATGGAGTAACCCTTCTATTCCTGCGGCTACTGAAAAGGCCCAGCCGGATTGGGCTGCATGCATAAGAATCAACCACGAAATTAAATATTTTTATGATAATAATAAGGAAATTGAAAGAGTGTTGGGTACAGTGATCCTCTTACTACAGCCCCAGCCTTGGTCCTTTACGGGGGTAACAGCTCCTCTCGCTCTCCAATCAAGAGTGGGTGGAACGTCGGTAACGGCATTGGGATCGAAGCTGTCAACATTGATAAAACTTGGAGAGGTGGAAATCTTTTCTCTATTATAAGAGGCAAGAAATTCTTCATGAGTTAAGTCCGCAAATTTATTGGCACCTAACTTGTAAGTACGATTCCCTTCACTATTGAATTTGTCTATATATTCTACATTGTCCTTGAATATATTGAAACGCTTTTCCTGCTCTTCACTGTTTACATGTTTTCGTCCATACTGAGCCAGCCATATCTCATATCTCTCAGAAATCAGGGATTCTGAAAAAGGTCTGGACATGGCTCGAGATATCAAAGTCTCTAGAATAAAAAACATGATTGTGATAAGTTTTTTTTGCTCTATTAAAGCCATTGTTTAGAAACCAAAGAGGGTTTTCTGGCAATGGATTTGGTAGATTAATAAACAGTGAGGAAGAAAGCATTCATTTTCCCTATATATATATATATATAGAGAGAGCAACCTAATTTTTAGTGTGTTGTGCAAGTTAAAGGTGATTTTAACGAGAAATTATTGTATACTCCTGGAGTACCATAAATGCGTACTCCCTCCTCTCACATGAATGGTGGGTCCCACTAATTAAATTCATGGTGGGACCCACCATTCATGTGAGAGGAGGAAGTATGCATTTATGGTACTCCCGGAGTACCTAATAATTTTCCGATTTTAACAGCGAATTTTAGCATATCAAACAGACTATTTTAATATCGTTGACAGTGGAGGATATGAATTAACTCCCAAGTTTTGCTAACCAATTTTCGAGCAAGACCTATCTTCTATAAATGTGGTATTGCAGCCAATCCCATTTGAGTGTTGACTAGAGGTCATCTTCTAGAGTTTTTAGGAAATTTTCTAATAATCTTTGAATAGTTGTAGCCAACTTTGAAAATGTGTGACCAACCTTGTTTAACGTTGCTATATGTAGCTTTTTATTTTTGGAAAATATTTTATTTGACTTGGCATTTTGTAAAATGTTTTTTATTTGACTTGATTTTTAATATTATATTAAAAAAAAATTAAATATTAATTTTCAAAAAGGGTTTTCAGAAAGGGGTTTTTCCAAAGAGTAAGTCCAATGGACTTTTTAGGAAAACATGTTTTAAGGAAAATATTTTTCTAATGCAATGCCATGGCTTTTTGAAAATTATTTCCTAGGAAAATAATATTTTAAAAAGAAATTTCATGTTTAAATTTTTTTTTTAAAATAGAAGTCCTATGGGTTTTTGAAAAAAAGTTTTCTAAGGAAAATTTTTATTAAAGGCAATTCCATGAAATTTTGGGAAAAATATTTTTTATGGATAAATATTTTCTTAAAGGAATCTCGGGAATTTTGGAACAATTGTGGGTGCAGACATATTTTTTAAATTTCATGTCATTCCCATTTTGGGGAAGTAAGCTTTGGTCGAGTGGATCGGGCAAAGGGTAAAAATAATGTTTCCACTTAAGTTAGGTCTAGAAACCATATGTACAGTGCCCTTATGTGAAAGACTGATCTTACCAGAGTACATGTCTGGAGTTAGGTATAAGGATGGGAAGGTATTAGGCATCCAATCCTACCCAACCCGTGGGTCAACCTCCACTTATTGTGCACCACATCTTAATTCCATCAAAAGGTCCTCTAGTAAGTTATTCTATACACACACACACAGCCTTTCCTAACATGCATCTAGAATCCAACATGGCATAATAAGGTAGCAATGTAAAATCACATTATCACATATCACAAGTGTCCTAACATACATCTAGGCATGGCATCCACACACATCCTAGCATTCACCTAAGCAAGGCATCCTACCATTCATCTAAACATCTTATACTTTACCTAACCAAAGGCAACAAACATCATGTGACAGCAATAATGACCAAGCCCAATTCAAAAAAAGAAAAAAGAAAAAGGAGACAATGGTCAGATTTTTTGGACCCCCTACGTGCCCCACCTACCCCATTCACTACTACCACACATCACACTCCCTTATCTCCCTCTTTGGCCGATCAAAGTAAGTGTTCCTTACACTTATTTTTCTTTTGTCTCAAACACACAACACTCCTCTCTCACTCTCCCACCGTTGCATCACTCCACCACCTCCACCATCATCTTCTGGCGAGTTTTACTAGAAAAGCTCCATAAGAACCTCTTAAGCTCCTACATCTCATCTTATTTAAGGTAATAGCTCTTATATTTTGGTGGGTTTTCTTATTTTCTAGAGGTTCTTCTAATCCAATTTTTGGAAGTGATATTCATGTGTTTATGTATGTGGGTTTCATTTTGGTAAACATATTTGGTGAATGGTTGTGGATTTTGTGCAATGGTAGCCATTTGAGGGTTACCCATGGTAAAGATTTGAGAGTTTTTGCTTTCTAATGTGAAGCAGTTGATAAATCTAATTTTTATTATTTATTTGAAGCTAGTGGAGGATTTACATTTGGGGTTTGTAATGATGGATATTGTTATATATGTTGTTGCTTTATGGGTCTTTTGAAAATGATATGTATATATTGTGGAAGAAATTCATAAAGTGTTAGGATCTCTTATGGTAAAGGAGAAGGCTTTGAATGACATGATTATAAATTGGAGTTTATACCTAGTATATATTAAATCATTTAGTAGCTTTGGAAGCAGATACATTACTTGTGAGGCTAGATACTAAGACTTGCCTGGTTAATTTCTCATCTAGTGATCTCTAATTCGTAGCTAGATGCAATATCAAGCTAGGTACTTATTGTGATAGGTTGTTTGGCATTGTTTAGGTTCTAGCTAACCCTCTTTGGAGCTTTGGATATACACTTTTGAGGGTTGCAAGATAAGTGGCTTCTTAATGGGATTTTTAAGTAGGAATCATTATTGCACTAAATTATTTTATGATTAAACCCATTTTGGAACATTATTTATGGTTTTCCAAAAATGTTCTATGTGTACTATTATTGTTAATCATTTATGGAAAATGCATGAAGTATTGAAAGTGCATCATATTTCTTATTGCATATGGGGAAATGCATGATTTGTTATCATGGAAAAGATTAGCATCTTTATTTAATTCTTGAGAATAGATTTTATGGATTTATTGTATTATTTGAAAGATTTAAAGATGTTTTATCTTGACTTGTGATATTTGGGAAAATTGATACAAAATCTTCTTGACAATAAATGAGTTTGAAGGCTTTGAGAACCTTGTAAATATATTGGGTATTTCAAAAGTTTTTGTGAAACTACTTGAAATTGAACTATGTTTTGATTTCATGTAAACTGTAAGCTCTTTATATTTTTACCCTTGGACTGTGACATGTGATTACCTAGTGATTACCCAGCTAGATACTATAGTCTATGTGACATTGGTATTTTAGCACCCGTCTTTGTGATGGTTATGAATTCCGGCTTTGTGTCGACGATGAGTTCTAGCTTTGTGTCGGCAAATTAGTTTTGGCTTTGTATTTGAAATGAGTTCCGGCTTTGTGTCAACAAATTAGTTTCGGCTTTGTGTTGGTGAATGAGTTCTGACTTTGGATCGACAACTGTCATGTGGTCTTTGGTTGGATTTTCTGATTTTGGAACGATGTTATTATTGCTCATAGTAAATAGTATATGGTATGTAGTTTCACGTTGAAATATTTTGAGAGAGCTTGGTGCCACATTCTTGTAATCATTCTTGTCATTTTATTAAGAAAAATGAATTTGCAAGAACCAAATGGAAATTCCCAAATTATAGTATGTTTTGTATAATGCTCATTATCATATCCCCCACCCCCATTAATTATGCTACTTATTGAGCTTTGTCTCATTCCATTCTTTCACAAAAATTTTCAGAGTAGGCAACAATCGATTTAAGACAAGTTTTTGTGGCTAGCAGTAGTTAGACTAACTACTGATGGAGGCTGGAGTTTTGTTGTGATGATCTTTAGATGTACATCCGAGAATAGGCTTGACTCATTCTTTTGTATTTAGACCTCTATTTTTTTGTGGCCAATGGTCATTGTAATTATTTCATAAAGCCCTGACTTACTTTGGGAGTATTTTTAATGGAATTATTATGATAATTCTTGATGTTGGTACATGATATGAATTATTTGGATTGAATTGTCAAAAAGGAAAATTCTACAGGTACCTTGGAGATGTTTTGCTCATGCTTTGGACCCTTTTAGGTTTGGGGTGTGACAACAGCAACATCAACAAGGTAGCAAATTACAAATATGACATTAGTCAAGCACATTCACACATACAAGCATAGCATCATGGCATTCATTATTTAAAGGAAGAAATTATCATATCAAAATATTCATGTTCACACTCATATGCATGACTTATCTTCAAATACCTCCCTGCATTATCATCATGTCAGCATCTATGCATCAACGCATGTTTATATTTTTATGTTTAGACACGCTTGGCATCAACATGGCATAACAAGGTAGCAACGTAAAATCACATTATCACATATCACAAGTGTCCTAACATACATCTAGGCATGGCATCCACATGCATCCTAGCATTCACCTAAGCATGGCATCCTACCATTCATCTAAACATCTTATACTTTTCGTAACCAAGGGCAGCAAACATCATGTGATAGCTGTAATGACCCAACCCAATACCAAAAAAAAAAAAAAAAGGAGACAAAGGTTAGATTTTTTCGACCCCCCCACATGCCCTACCTATCCCATTCATTACTACCACACATCACACTCCATTATCTCCCTCTTTGGCTGGTCAAAGTAAGTGTTCCTTGCACTTCTTTTTCTTTTGTCTCAAACACACAACACTCCCCTCTCACACTTCCACCAGTGCATCACACCACCACCTTCACCATCATCTTCTGGCGAGTTTTACCAAAAAAGCTCCATAAGATCTCATCTTATTTAAGGTAATGGCTCTTATATTTTGGTGGGTTTTCATATTTTTCTAGAGGTTCTTCTAATCTAAATTTTGCAAGCAATATTCATGTGTTTATGTATGTGGGTTTTGTTTTGGTGGACATATTTGGTGAATGGTTGTGGACTTTGTACAATGGTAGCCACTTGAGGGTTACCCATGGTAAAGATTTGGGGGTTTTTGCTTTCTAATGTGAAACAGTTGATAAATCTAATTTTTATTGTTTATTTGGAGCTAGTGGAGGATTTACATTTGAGGTTTGTAATGGTGAATATTTTTATATATGTTGTTGTTTTATAGGTCTCTTGAAAATGATGTGTATATATTGTGAAAGAAATTCATAAAGAGTTAGGATCTCTTATGGTAAAGGAGAAGGCTTTGAATGACATGATTATAAATTGGAGTTTATACCTAGTATATTAAATCATTTAGTAGCTTTGGAAGCGAATACATTACTTGTGAGGCTAAATACATAGGCTTGCCTAGTTAATTGCTTATCTAGTGATCTCCAATTCATACCTAGATGCAATATCAAGTTAGATTCTTATCGTGATAGATTGCTTGACATTGTTTAGGTTCTAGCTAACCCCCCTTGGAGCTTTGGATATACGCTTTTGCGGGTTGCAAGATAAGTGGCTTCTTAATGGAATTTTTAAAAATGAATCATTATTGCACTAAAGTATTTTATGATTAATCCCAACTTGGAACATTATTTACGGCTTTCCTAAAATGTTCTATGTGTACTATTATTGTTAATTATTTATGGAAAATGCATGAAGTATAAAAAGTCATCATATATCTTATTGCATATGGGGAAATGCATGATTCGTTAGCATGGAAAAGATTAGCATCTTTGATTTAATTCTTGAGAATAGATTTTATGGACTTATTGTATTATTTGAAAGATTTAAAGATGCTTTATCTTGACTTGTGATATTTGGGGAAATTCATACAAAACCTTCTTGACAAGAAATGAGTTTGAAGGCTTTGAGAACCTTGTGAATATATTGGGTATTTCAAAGGTTTTTGTGAAACTACTTGAAATTGAACTATGTTTTTATTTCATGTAAACTATGAGCTCTTCATATTTTTACCCTTGGGCTATGACATGTGATTACCCAGTGATTACCCCGCCCGCTAGATACTATAGTCTGTGTGACATTGGTATCTTTACCCGTCTTTGTGATGGTTATGAGTTTCAGCTTTGTGTCGGCAATGAGTTTTGGCTTTGTGTCGGAATATTAATTCCGACTTTGTGTCAACAATGAGTTTTGGCTTTGTGTCAACAATGAGTTCCGGATTTGTGTTAGCGATGGTCATGTAGAATCGAGTTGGATTTTCTAGTTTTGGAATGATGTTATTATTGCTCACAGTAAATAGTATATAGTATGCAGTTTCATGTTGAAATATTTTGAGAAAACTTGGTGCTACATTCTTTTAATCGTTGTCATTTTATTAAGAAAAATGAATTTGCAGGATCCAAATGGAAATTTTCAAATTATAGCATTTTTGTATAATGCTCATTATCATATCCCCCACCCCTGCTAATTATGTTATTTACTGGGTTTCGTCTCATTCCATTCTTTCACAAACTTTTCAAAGTAGGCAACAATCATTTTGAGACAAGTTTTTATGGCTAGCAGTAATTAGACTAACAATAGATGGAGGTTGGAGTTTTGTTTTGGTGATCTTTAGATGTACATCCTAGAATAGGCTTGATTTATTTTTTTTGTATCTAATAGTAGTGATGAATTTTATTCCCACTAAGGGGACAAGTTGATGATATGTAATTATATTTATTTAGACCTCCATTCTTTTGTGGCCAATGGTCATGGTAATTATTTCATAGAGCTCTGACTTAGTTTGGGAGTATTTTAATGGAATTGTTATGATAATTCTTGATGTTGATACATGATATGAATTATTTGGATTGAATTGTCAAAAATGAAAAATCTAGAGGTACCTTGAAGTTGTTTTTCTCCTGGTTTGGACCTTTTTGGATTTAGAGCTTGACAATAGCAACATCAACAAGGTAGCGAATGACAAATATGACATTAGTCAAGCACATTCACACATACAAGCATAGCATTGTGATATTCATTATTCAAAGGAAGAAATTATCATATCTAAATATACATGTTCACACTTATATGCATGACTTACCTTCAAATACCTCTCTGCATTATCATCATGTCAGCACCTATGCATCAAAGGATGTTCATATTCTTATATTTAGACATGCTTGGCATCAACATGGCATAATAAGGTAGCAACATAAAATCACATTATCACATATCACAAGTGTCCTAACATACATCTAGGCATGGCATCCACACACATCCTAGCATTCACCTAAGCATGGCATCCTACCATTCATCTAAACGTTTTATATTTTAAATAACCAAGGGCAGCAAACATCATGTGACGGCCACATCAACAAGTTAGCATATTACAAATATGACATTAGTCAAGCGCATTCACACATACAAGCATAGCATCGTGGCATTCATTATTCAAAGGAAGCAATTATCATATCAAAATATGCATGTTCATACTCATATGTATGACTTACTGTCAATTACCTCTCTATATTATTATCATGTCAGCACCTATGCATCAACCCATATTCATATTATTATGCTTAGACATGCTTGGCATCACTTCTCATTAGAGAAGTCAAACTTGTCACAAGGCTTGGGAGACAAGAGTGACAAGCTCATTAAATGAGTTCTTGACTTGTGAGTGCTAGAATACGGAACGTGCACCCAACAGTTAATTTGTCAATCTGTTATTTTTTGGTCGATTAACTAAGGACTAAATAGTAGTGGATTAGTCTAAATCTCTTTCCTTTAGCTTAAAGAATGGTTCATGCACTATGGTTTATTGGTTCATGTCCAATTAGTCTGTTTCCTTATTCATTAGATAGATGCTTGTTGAATTGTCATTGATCATTGAAATACTTAATGTCAACAATCTTAAATCTAGCTGTTACTTGAAATACTTATGACAACTATACTTGATAACAACCAAATGAGCAATTAAACAATTAAATGGAGAAGTAAAAATGGAAAACTAGGAGAGAAACTACTGCAAAGAATCGCTAGTCATCATCTTCAGTTAGAATAGAACCAACTTAGATTAATGGATTGACAACAATGCCACATTTATATATGATAGGTCTTGCAAGTAAGTTGGTTGCCAGCACTTGGTATGAGTTCATTCGTGTTATCCACAAAGAACAATAGCCAACCACACATTACAAGTAGCAATATAGCAACAGTAGTCCGATTTGATAAGTTGGCTAACTGCCAATGAATTTGCGGACATAACAAATGAAGAATTCATCCATTATCTATCGCACTAAATACAAGATTTCCTCCTTACCAAGCTCTCTCAAAAGTCAAAACAACAACATTCAAGTACAAAAACCTGACCAAAATTCCAATCACAATAGATTGGAGAGAACCAAGAGTCTTGTGGTAAGAGGATCACATTATCAGAAACTCAAAATTTTAGTTTCAATTCCCACACTTCTTGTTGTCCTAATAACAAGATTTCTATTATGGTTGATTCGTACTCATGCAAGATGTCGCTAGGCCTTTTTAAGTAATGGCAACAATAAAAGGGATCATCCAACTCAAAACTACTAACTTAATGATCTCTTAATTTGTCTGAGCAATAAGTAACTATTGGATTGCGCTGTAGAAGGCAATAATATTATGGTTGAGATGGTAGTCTTATGGATAATGCCTTTTCATATAGAATAGACTCACCACTGACCCATATCATATGAGGCTAACTTGTGACCAAGAAAAAGCATCTATTTAATATAAGCTGCTCAAATAAGTACAATTGAAGACGTCGAACCTCCCTATAATGAGAAGGCATTACTGCAAGCAATGGCCATCTAGACAATTTCAGTTGCCATTGAGAGTTCTAGTCAAGCCTTTTTAAGTTCTATACCAGCCAAGTTTTCGAAGGAGATATTGTGGGAACGACTTAAGTAAATCATGTAGTTTTGTTACTGTAATTGAGTATGAAAAGAGTGATGATGGTACCAAGTACTGGTTAATAATGAAGAATTCATGGGGCACTGACTAGGGTGAGAGTGGCCATATGAAGATTCAGAGAAATACTAGAGCTACAGAAGCTTTCTGAGGCCTTGTCATGAAAGCTTCCTATCCAGTTACTTAGGTACTCCAAAGGTGACAGATCAAGTCACCTACAAGTATTGCTCTCTTTCTCTATAATTGTGTTAAATTTTTTGTGGTTGTGAAAATGCTTGTATTGCTACTTGTAATGTCAAAATTTGAACACAAGAATAAATAAACTAATAGTTACTTTTCCCATAAATAAACATTATTCGCTAAAAACACAAAAAGATTCCAACCAGTTAAATTATAAGGCTCTTGATACAAGATAACCTATTCTAAAATTGATGATCCAAAAACAATATGATAAAACTTAACTACAATTTTGCTATACTTAAATTCTCCAATTAAATTCAATTACTTGATCTTAGCCAAAAGGCCAAGAAAAATATAATTAAATTCAATCACATGACCATAACGCCAATAAAATATAAATAATGTCATCTTTTTCCAAAGACAATCAAGTCAACCATATGGTTTAATATTGATAAATGCAATCACCTCGTTAAATTTATCTAGAAAATCTAATCTAAGATACAACTATACCTACCTAAGTTTTGATCAAAATAAAAATAGAATATTTGATGTAATTACAAGAGTCAAGAGTTAATGGATAATCAAGAAAGTCAGGGCCCTGGAAATAAATCCTATGTTCTAAAAGTAGTCTTTCAAAGACTTGAAGCTAATAATTCAAGAGAAATCATTGTTTAAGATCTCCACAAAGAAATAAATTAGATCAAACAAAAAATAAATGAATCAAAACAACCAACGTTTAAATCTCGATTCAGTTTGAAAACAAAATGCTCCCAAAGCATCCCAAACATTTGAGAATCTACAAAACATTGTAGCAATTCAAAAGGTTTTAAGTTTATGAACTACAAGAAAACATTCCTTGGTTAGTACTTGTGCAACTCTCCCTCTCTCTGGAGAACCATTGTTGGGCTCACAAAGCACAGGTTTTGACTTCAACAAATGGAATACTTTGAAAGCTCGGATTTGTGCAAAAACACAAGAACTTATTCAAACCCCCAATTAAAAATTATGACTAGATAGCTTTTACTCTAACTTATACTAAGTGTGAAACAAGAGTAAATAAGCGCAAAGAACCGTTATCACTATCCTAAGCCATATTAATCCATTGTCAACAATAAAAGGAAAGCTTAAAGAGTAGGGAAGAGAGATGCAAACACAAGATAATACCAAGACGTGTTATCGAAGAGGAAACCAAAGAACTCGGTGAAAAACCTCTCCGCAACCCTCCAAGTCAAAATCGATCTACTAGAGAATAAAGTTGGAGTACACAAATAACAAAAGACCCTCCAATACTAGTCTACCCCATGCACTTGAGCCCTCCAAGCTCCTACTACCAACTGACTTCTTGGAGCCTTATCTTCTCTAACTTTCCGGATTTTTCAGTTCAACCCGATTGCATCCACCAATGAATAGCTCATTCCAATGCTTCCCAATAGCACCAAAATCTAACTTTACACACAAAATGGGTGTAGTAAGTGTTTGAGCTAGCAACCTTTCAAAGATATAGAGATGGAGAAGTAGGAGTTGAGAAAAATCATAAGGAAATTTGTAGATGATTGTGGGTATGACAATATCTAACTCTTAATTGTATTTTCTAGGGTTTTCTCTTTGAAAAGCACTCCTTACAATTTGTGGATAATAAGGGTATATATAATGTGGGTAAATACATGATAAAGCAAAACATAACCTTTTGCCAAACAAAGAGTTTTGTGGGTCCTTCGTAGGTTGGCCTTACCCGCGAGACACTTGTGAAATATCCAGCCTAGCACAACTCTTCATCTTCCAATCATGTGCTCTACACGTGACTCTTTTTGCGAGTAAGCTTCTCGCGAGACAATCGCGAGCTAGTCGCGAAATCCACTTATTCATCCTTTGAAGCTTGAGTCTTCACCGCTCTCTCACACTCATCCCTTACAATTAATCCCACATACATACAGGGAAAGTGATTGAAGAAATCACAATCAAATTTGGCACAGAATTAAAGCCAACACAACATAGTTGGAAATCATAACTTTACAATCTTCCTTTTCGGCTATTCTGTGACAAAACTCCTAAACAGACTCTAGACTTAAACGTGAGTTTGGGAAGATAGGCAAAACTCACTCACACCTAATTCTAGAAGTTGTGAAGCACTTGCACCATATACACCTGTATCCTAAAACTCTTGCACATACAACAAACTTTCATTAAGCTCACGACAAGTAAAACACAAGGTATGTATAAGGAACAAGTAAAATGCGATCAAGATACCAAATGAAATGTAAGCTATAAAGCATAACTTGATCAAATAAGCAGTCATTAGGAAATGACCACAATGAACATTTATCAAGTAAATGATCATCTAGACACGTAATGCAATTAAGAGCAATGCTAAAATCAATTGCATGTCCAACAAAACACATGATGCATTAAGGAAACTAAAGCTAAAAGCATTAGAAAGCAATAAGCATCAACACAGCTATAAAAACCAAGATACAAAACAGTACTAAAGAAAATTAAGTTTTAAACTAAAGTACTTGAAAGCTTTAAACGAAAGCATTGTAAATATCCAAAAGGTATAAAAACTTAAAGTAAACTAGACTAGCCAAACAATGGTTAGACTATCCAAAAGTGTGTGTCTGTAGGTAAGCTTCCTCCTTTTGAGCTCACAAATCTCCCCCCTTTCAATATGCACACCTTTTTTAATCTGATACTCTCCCCCTTACTATATGCTATAGTCAAAGATATACAATGAGTTGCCCTCCCCCTTTTTGGCACGGATAGCTATAGGCTTTCCTCTAGCTTGCGTTGAATCTCATCCAATTGTGTCTCATTGATGGTTAGACGAATCTGAACCTGGTGGTTGGTAGAGTATATTACATCATTGAGATTGGTCGTTGACGAAGTAAGATAGTTCCTTCTTTTAGTGGACCAACACCTTTAAGAACCATGATCTTCATGACAAGACTGCAAAAGGGAAGACACATTCGTGTAGCTAATCATCCTGCCATTTTCCCCATGGTCTGAAAAATGTAAGCACAAATGTCAATTAGAGCTCCTTTGATCAGATCACACAAAAACTGTGCTCTTCCAAGATTGATGAAACTAGTGTTGGACAAAGGATATAGGTTGGAAAACATGATCAATGTCAAAGTCTTCAATTCTAGTCCAAACTTTGCAGTACCAATGGAAGTGCCTTTGGAGGAGACCTCATGATCAGCTTCTAGAATGTCAAGAATCTCTGTCACTAGAGCTAGTCTGTCATCATATGGTGAAATGTCTACATTCACCGGACAATTAATGTGAAGAATCTTCGCAAGATAATCTAGAGTGATGATAAAATCCTTTCCTTGAACCTAGCACTTCAATTCAACTCTAATGAACCAAGCGTTCGAGTAGAACTCTTTGACCAATTTGTCAACGGGGTCCTCAAAGTTTCCAAACAAGTTTGCCCCATCTTTATCCGCAAATATCTTAGAGATGAAGGTGAATCCTAGGGTGTCAAACCGTACAACCCTTTCCACCACAGTAGGTGCACTCTCAAAGTTGTTGGAGAAATACTGAAAATCCAAGAGAGTCTTAAATCTCTTGTTGTCAAAATCATTGGACGAATAACGGGTCCTCTTTGATATAAGGGATGACATGAGGTCAATCACTTGTTCTTTTCCGTGAGAGGAACGACGATACATCTACAAAAAGAACAACCACACAAAGAAACAAAGACAAATACAAACAAGGAAACAAACTTGATTAGATACAAGTTCGTCCATAAAAAGGAACAAAAAGTCATAAAAATCATAAATACAAGCAAACAAAGTCACAAGTCCATGTTTTAAATGCTAAAATTCTAACAAGACTTGCCTAGCATGAGTGAAATGCAAAACATGTCAAGCGATCAAATGTGTGCATCAAGTGTGCATGTGGTGTGCATGTGAGATGCATGAGCAATTCATAACAAGGCACTCATGGGGCAAAGTGTGTGAAATACAAAATTAATGTTAAAAACATGTTAAGAATGTAAAAATGTAGTAATCCCCAAAATTTGATACTCATCGGAATCCATAACAACAAGAAAATGTCATTTAAGCATTTCATCAAACACTTAGACTGCATACAGACCACTAACATGTAAAACAATACATGAACATGTTGAAATCTTGCCTAAATACATGTTAAAATTGCCACTTGGGGCCAACACAAACATAAACAAACACAATGGGACACAACCCAATCAAGAAAACTAAGTGTAAGGTTAAATTTATTCAATCAATTGTTGGCTTTATTCCACGCCAAATTTGCTTGTAATTTAGCAATTAGATACCTTGTATTTAGGTGGGAATTATGTAAGGGTAGTGTGTGAGAGAGTGTGAAGAAAGCTTAAGAAGTGTGCACTCAAGAAGAGCCTTGCGACTGACTCGCAACTAGCAAGTCGCCAGAATGGTACACATGTGAAGCATGCAAGGGGAGCCGAAGGGTCACGCTAGCTATAGCACTACAGGACAAAACTTCTAATCTGGTCAGGCAGTTAGCTCAAGACTCAAACTCGCGACTTGTTCCAATCACGAGGTCGAGTTGCCAAAATGCCCTATTTGGTTGTAATTGACTCTTCGCATTCCTCATATACCCTACTATAAATACCCTTATACCCACGAAATGTAGAGAGTTTCCAGAGAGAATTTTGAGAGAGAAACCCTAGAGAGAAACAAGATTGACTTATCCACAATCTTTATTCTTTGATTCTCCAAATTCCTCTACTCTCACCCTCTCCATTGATATATCCTTGAGAGGTACAGTTGGCCAAATTCTTATCTCACCATACCCATATTAGTGAGAATATTTTTTGGTGCTTGGGAAGCAGTTCAGAAGGGACCAATTCATTTTGGTTGATGCAATAGGATATTGTAAGATCCGGTAAGCTAAAGAAAACAAGGTTCTACATAACCTTGTTGGAGCAAGAAGCTTAGAGGGCTAAGGTGCACTGAGTAGATTAGGCTTAGAGGGTCTTCTGCTATTCATGTATCCCAACTTCATTCTCTAGTGGATTATTGACCGCTTGGAGGGCGGCGGAGAGGTTTTTCGCCAAGTACTTCGATTTCCTCTTCAATAACATATCATTGTATTATCTTTGTATTTGCATCTTTCTTCCATTTCTCTTTACCTTTTAATTACTGCTATGATTGTAATTAATTATGATTTAGAGTGTGTTGTCAATTTGGGTTTAGCTTATATTCATATTCCACACATAAATTGTTTGTTTATAAGCTTGTGTTGGTAATTTTTATTTGGGGGTATAAACGTTCATAGGTGTTTTACACACTATTTGAACTTTCACTAAGTTTTCCCAGCCCCTTTCAAAAATAACCCAACCCTAGAAATCCTAGAATCTAAGACTTAATATAAGGAATCAAGAGTGAAAAGGTATTAAAACATACCTTAGATGAGGTTTAGGAAGGATTGATCTTGAGTTTTTGGTGAGATTTTGGGTTAAGAGAGGCACGGAGGAGGCAAAAAGAGATTTGAAAAACTGTCACTGTTTGGCCTTTAAAAACTGCAAAACCACTGATTTCGTAGGTAAACTTCTCCTGAAGTTACTCTCGAAATGGCCTCTGAAGTGCATTAACAGATTTCACAGGTAGCTTCTAATTGCGACGCAGTTGTGAAACTCCCTATGTAATTTCAAGAAATACTAAAATTGGCTTCCTCATTTTTGCGAGTAGGTTCTTACTCGTGAAAATGTCTCTGAAAGATTTTTTCAACAAAAATGAAATGGACTGTTTTTTTTTTTTTTTTTAAAAAAAAAAAAAACACACACACACACACACACACACATACAAAATACATAAAAACACTTTCAAAAACATATAAAGTACTCAAAAATCTTTTTCAGTTTGACCATCAATGAATTGAGTATACACATCATATTTGAACACATACAATCACACAAATGGAATAAGTATTCATCAAACCTTAGACTTGTGTATTGTGTGTGTGGATCAAGTATGAACTAGTCCATAGTCTAGTATGAAACTTCAATAATCAATTCAATCAAGTCATACACAACTAGTACGAAGTCAAGTAACATATCTCACTTGTAGAAATGAACATAGATGACCCCTCACTAATGTGTTTACAATTGATTGAAAGCTTTTCATTTGGCTTCCATTTTTCATATTTTTGATCAAATACAACTCAAATTCTTGAGAAACGAAGCCATGAACTTTTTGATATTTCTTTGACAAATAAGCCTTTGACTTTGGCACTATACATTTTAATACAAATTTGCTCCACCTTTTCCTAATCAAACTAGTTTTCGAAGCAAAACTTTTTCAACTCTTTCTCTTTTTAGAGATTGACATTTGTAAAGCTCTTTTGAAAAAGAAAAAAAAAAAAGTGAGGAGATATATAGGCACAAGTCTATGCACGTATCAAGATCAAGCAAGACTATTGACTAATCATTTATGATCAACTTGAAGATTTATTTACAACAATCAAACGTAGATTTCTAGATGTCGCTCACACCAAAAGAATGTGCTTACATAAGAAGCTAAGCTTGTAAATGCATTACACCATTGGTACAAAAGTATTAGGCCAAACTCACATGTGATGTACACAATACAAGCAATCAAACTTTTTGAGATTTTTCACTTTTTATGGGTTTTTGAATTTTTCAACACACTAAAAAACAAAACAAATAAAGTAAGATCAACAAAAAACCAAGGAAAACAAACAAAGACTTGAAAAAGAAACATGCTTCAAAATGAAAGCAATGACAAAAGAAGATCACATATGTTATGATGCATGAAACTATAACCCTAATGCATTGGAAGAATTAATACATAGGCATAGTGAGTGATCATGCATAAGTACCCTTCTTTACCCACACTGTATGAGTGTTTTGGGTGAAATCCTTAGATGGAGGGATACGACCGACATAACTCTTAAACCTAGGGGTGAAGCTAGCAAGGCATGATGAAATATTTTTCAACATCTCCATAACATCTCCAATGAGTTGCCCCTCATTTTCTCGTTTAGTTTGGTTTCCTTTCGACATTCTTCTTGAGCTGTCTTGGCCACACAAGGAGTCAACCCTCTTAAAAGCTTGAAGCTTGAAGCAATTTGGTCTTATGTGCCCTTACACACCACAATAGTGACAAAAATGCTTCACTTGAGGCTCCCTTTGACTTTTGGGTAATGACTTCCCTTTTTCCTTTGGTTTTGCACTAATGGTTCTCTTTACAACAACAGAGGTCTCAATCTCGGGCTTCTCCACTTTAGACTTTTCTACATTTTTGGCCAAAACGAACCTCACTTCCTTCTTAAGTTCCCTGCTTAAGCCTTCTTCCCCGGTATAGCCTAGACCGGTCTTGTCATTTGAAGGTTTTTGAGAAGATAGCACACTGTCAAGTTTCTTGGTAGAAATGTGCTCCACTTTGACATTTGCTTGAATGATTTCAAGTTCAAGGAACTTGATTTTCAAGAAGGAATTCAACAATTATTCCTTTAGCCCTTCAACTTCACATTTTGCATCCTTGAGTTGCACAAGTATGGACTTATGCTCTTCTTCAATTTTCTTCATCTTCTTAACTGCGTTCTTTGCAACTTTGGCATATTTGCCACAATCTTCAAGGCATCATACACTTCTTAAAGGTTCTTCTCACCTTCGTTAAGGCACACATCCTTATCTTCCGAATCATCAACTTCCTCTCCTTTAGAATGTACACCTAGCTCATCAACCAAGTCGCTCAACTCATCTCTAGAGTCAACTGCGATAATTGCCACAAAAGCTAAATAGTTTCCCTCACTATCACATTCTCCTTCCGCATCGGAATTTGAGCTTTCTAAATCACTAAGGGTGGTTGCAAACACTTTACCCTTCCATCTCAAATAGTTTGAACATTCTTTCTTGAGATATCCATGCCCATTACATTCATAGCACACGATTCCTTGAATTGATGACGAGTCTTTCCCATCCTTCTTCTTAAACTCCTTCTTGTCATTTTTTGAGGATGAGAATTTTCCTTTGCCAAACAAGTTCCCATTATTCTTCATCTTGAGAAATTCTCAGAAGTTCTTCACAAGAAACGCCACCTCCTTCTCTACATCATCTTCATCAGAGGAATCACTCATTCTCTCATTTATAGTTTTAAGAACAAGTGATTTGCTGGACTTGTGAGAGGGCAGTCCGAGCTCGTAAGTTTAGAGAGATCTAATGAGTTCTTGAATCTTTATCTCATCCAAATATTTACTCTCCTCTATGGCTGTGACCTTAGTGCGGAAGCTTTCGGGTAAAGAATCTCAAGATCTTCCTCACCACCTTGGCATCTTCAATCTTCTCCCCAAGATTGAGCTTGGCAATCACTATCTCATTGAATCTCCCATAAAAGGAATCAAACAACACCTTGTCGCTCATCTTTACTTCTCTAAACCGAGTAGTGAGCATTTGAAACTTGGTGTCTTGTAAAACTCATTAGTAAAAACACCACAAAAAATAGCTTTAATCACTTTGTTATTAGTGTTTACCAAAGCAAAAGCAGCCTTATCCCATTCAGATTTGGTCGTAGTGGGTCTTACATATCCATTCTCAACTGAATCCCACACCGTCTCGTCAATGGCACAAAGAAAAGCATGCATATGTACTCCAAAAATCATAGTTACTCCCATTAAAGTAGGAAGGAACATTAAGGGATTGAGATTTATCCATCTCACTTGGGGTTTAAGATCACACTAGGATAATAAAATCTAATAAGTGTACCCGCTCTGATACCAATTGAAAGCTCGAATTTCTGCAAAAACACAAGAGCTTGTTCAAACCCCCAATTAAAAATTACGGCTAGATAGCTTTTACTCTAACTTATACTAAGTGCGGAACAAGAGTAAATACGCATAAAGAACCGTTATCACTACCCTAAGCCATATTCATCCATTGTCAACAATAAAATGAAAGCTTAAAGAGTAAGGAAGAGAGATGCAAACACAATATAACACTGAGACGTGTTATCGAAAAGGAAACCGAAGAACTCAGCGAAAAACCTTTTCGTGACCCTCCAAGTCGAAATCGATCCACTAGAGAATAAAATTGGAGCACACAAATAACAAAAGACCCTCCAAACCTAGTCTACCCCATGTAATTGAGCCCTCCAAACTCCTACTACCAACTGACTTCTCAGAACCTTATCTTCTCTAACTTTTCAGATCCCACAATTCAACCCAATTGCATCAACCAATGAATGGCTCCTTCCAATACTTCCTAGTAGCACCAAAATCTCACTTTACACTCAGAATGGATGTGGTAAGTGTTTGAGCTAGCAACCTCTTAAAGATATAGAGACGGAGAGGTAGAAGTTGAGGAAAACCACAAGAAATTGTGTAGATGATTGTAGATAATGAGAGTATATATAGTGTGGGTAAAGACATGATAAAGCAAAACATAACCTTTTGCCAAATAGAGAGTTGCATGGGTCCTTCGCAGGTTGGACTTACTCACGAGACACTCACGAAATATCCAGCCTGGCACGACTTTTCATCTTCCAGTCATGTGCTTTACACGAGGCTCTTTTCGCGGGTAAGTTTCTTGCGAGACAGTCGCAAGCCAGTCGCGAAATCCAACTTGCTCATCCTTTGAAGCTTGAGTTTTTACTAATCTCTCATACTCAGCCCTTACAATTAATCCCACATACATACAGGGAAAATGATTTAAGAAATTACAATCAAATTTGACATGAAATTAAAGCCAACACAACATAGTTGGAAATCACAACTTTACAATCTTCCCAACAGTCATTATATCCAATCTAATAGTCGTAGTCTAGCTCAGTGAGCTAGCACCTTTTTCGTTGGATTAGTAAGAACTAAGAACCGGCATCAAAAATCAAGCAAATTGCATATAACTGAAAGGGCAGGACGAGACAAGTCATTGGTTTGTGCTTAGTTCTTTCATGCTTGATTGGCAGAGGTCAATCTCTTTTATTTACCTTAAAACTTAAAGAATGATTCATGCCTTAAAGAATGATTCATGCATTGTGGTAGTCTAATTCCTTATTGATTAATAACTAGATGCTGTTGAATTGCATCTTTGATCACTGAAATGGTTAAACTTAATGTCAACATTCTTAGTTCTAGCTATTACTTGAAATACTTTTGACAATTATCACTTGATGACAACCATACGAGCAATTAAATGTTGAAGTGAAAATTGGAAAACTAGGAAAGAAACAACTGCAAGAATCTCTGGTCACCATCATCAGTCCAGAACACTCCTGTGCATATGGTCAGAAAGCCTGTATGGAAACAACATAGCTGAAGGGATTGACCGCAACACCACATTCATTGATGATAGGTCTTGCTAGAAAGTTGGTTTCCAGAACTTGAGAATTCATTATTGTTCTCCACAAAGAACAATAGCCAGCCCCAGTTACAGTCAGAGGTATAGCAACAGTCCAGTTTGACAAGTGCATCCAATGAAAGCCAAATTAACTGTTAAAGTCACCTAAGAACTTAAAAGAGGGTATTAATCCTATAACCTGACAAACATATGAGCAACTACATGAATTGAAAATGAAAAACTAGGAAAGAACAACTGCAAGAATCGCTAGTCATCACTCATCAACATCAGTCCAGAACACTCCGGAATAAATTAATGGATACAACTTGGATGCATTGACAGCAATACTAAATTTATAGATTGATGTCTTGCCAGAACTCTCAAGTTCATGTGTATTCTGCAGAAAGAACAATAGCCAGCCACTGTCAACATTATTGCAACAGTCCAGTTTGAAATGTTAGATGCATCTAATGAAAGCCAATGAGAGGATGCTCATCTCCTATATGTTGGGAAAATGTATGCTGTCTTCCTTACCATTTATCAATCTTCCAAAGTTATTGCCAAAGAACCCTCTTCTTGTAAATTAATGGCTTTAAAACGCGGAAACAAACTTATCACAGTCATTATTTATTCTGGGGACTGATATCTCAAGCCATGTCCCGCACATTGCTTGAAGCTTCCCTTGTTGAGAGACATGAGCAATGGATGGCTCAGTATGGATGCAACCATCTAGACAATACAGAGAGAAAAGTATTTCAAGGACAACATAGAATACATAGACAAACTCAATAATGAAGGGAATCAGACTTTCAAGCTATGTGCCAATGAATTTGCAGACTTAACAAATGAAGAATCCGTTTCCTCTCCTGCTGGAAACAAGATTTCCAACCAAACAAATTCTCTCGAAACAATAACATTCAAGTACAAAGACCTGACCAGAATTCCAATGACTATGGATTGGAGAGAGAAAGGAGCTATTATGAAATGGTTTGTTAAAACCTTGAGAGAGATAATGGAGAAACACTCAACTTGAATTGTTGGGAAGGGTTCACTGACTTTTATATAATGCAAGAAGAACCTGTACAAGGCAATTGAATCTATACACGGCAAGTCTACTATATCAAATCCCTAAAATAATGATAAACTATATAGAGGCAAAATATGCAATAGTGCCGTTGACTATGTCTTGCCATATTGATCCCAATCTGGTGCTGGCAGTGGCTCCTTACAGTTAGAATGAATTGTTTCCTTATTATTCTTAACATATTACATCCATTAGGAAACAAGACCACTAGGGTAAGAGGATCGCATTATCTGAAACTCAAAATTTTATTTTCAACTCCCGCACTTCTTGTTGTCCTAACAAGATTTCTGTTATGGTTGATTTTTATGCATGCAGAATGTTGCTGGGCCTTTTCAGCAGTGGCAGCAGTAGAAGGGATCATCCAAATCAAAACTGACAACTTAATCTCTATGTCTGACTATTGGACTGTGCTGTGGAAGGCAATCATGGCTGCCATGGTGGCCCCATGGATAATGCCTTTTCGTATATAATACAAAACATAGGACTAGCCACTGAAGAAAATTACCATATGAGGCTATAAGTAAAACTTGTGACCAAGAAAAGAAATCTATTTATGCAGCTTACATAAGTGCATTTGAAGACGTACCTTCTAATAATGAGAAGGCATTACTACAAGCAGTGGCCACCCAGCCAGTTTCAATTGCCATCGAGGCTTATAGTCATGACTATAAGTTCTACACCAGCAGTGTTTTCACAGGAGAGTGTGGACCAATTTAAACCATTTTGTTATTGCAATTGGGTATGGAACAAGTGATGATGGTACCAAGTATTGGTTATTGAAGAATTCATGGGGAACCAACTGGGGTGAGAGCGGCTACATGAAGATTCACAGAGGTACTGGAGCTCCAAAAGGTCTCTATCGCCTTAACAGGAAGGCTTCCTATAAAAAATAGTAAAATAACTCAAAAAAAAAAGTAGTCCAATGGTTGACAGATCACGTCACCTATAAGTAAAGCTCTGTTTTACTTATCAAAAAAAGTATTGCTCTCTTTCGCTATAGCCTATATGTATGTTGCATTTGTAAAGACCGTAAAAATGCATGTATTGCTACTTGTAACATCTTTTTTAGATAGGTGAACTAAATAATAATATTTAATTTTAAATTTCTTCTTAAATACTTGAACCCCTAACTCTTACTCCCACACCCTACAAACTCTTATACTTGTGGAGTAATCACCACACTAAAAACACACAATACTTGTAATATCAAATTCTAAAGTTAATAATAAATAAGCCTAATAGCTATTTTTCCCATAAATAGATAGTATTTTCTTCAGAATTTGGCACGTTAAAGTAGTCATAGGCCTAAGTTAGGTCTGAAGTATTGACAAGACAACCTAATCTGAGCTAGGAATGATACAAGTGAGGTTTCAAAAAACTTTTAAGAGCAAAAAACATTATAACAGCATTAAGAACATCTATTTTGTTTTCTTCATTTTTAAATGGTGGAGCTACTAATAACTTTTCCATATTAGTCAATGTAGTCTTTTTTTTTTTTTTTGGTGAATAAAAAATGGGTAGAAGGGGACGACCATTGTGGCTTCTCTACATGGGCATGACCATAGTAACATCCTACCTACTTCCGGACGAGACCCCATACTCTCGATTTGTGTGAGAAACTCATTTATTTTTCGACTGTTTGGAATGGAGATGTGATATAAGAAACATCAACACACAGCTAGTTGTTTGAGGCTTGAACCCAAGTCCTAAGACTTATTAGCCCAGTATCTTACCAACTAGACCACCCGAATGTTGGTTACGAGTCAATGTAGTCATAAACCTATTCTAATTAGATTGTAGTTTGTACATAAGAATTGCATGTGCGTCTAGAATCTATAGAAGGTACAAAGAAGGCCAATACATTTCTAAGAAAAAGAGTAGAAGTCCACAGCGGAGCATGCGATCATGATAATTCTATCATAAGCTCCAATGCAATGAAAAGTGTTTAATAACTTCAAAGAGAAATGACCTCTTATTTATATTCCCAGCATTTAAGTATTACATTTGAATGACGATTTGAACTAAGCAGTTATATAAGTATCTAGCTAACTACTACCTATCACTTATATACGTATGATACAAATGCATGTATATGTATCCAGAAAAATTGCAAGTAAATAAAAAATATTAATAAAATAAAAATAAACAATTATAAAAATTAAATCAAATTCTGCACACCATTCGGAAGCCTCTTTCCTTTGGATTTATTTTGTGTCTGGTGTTTATTTGTGTTTATAGAATCAGAGTAGAATAGGTAGGACATGTTGCCTACAGCTACTGTTTTTATTGTTTTTTTGATGACCTTAAGAAGTTAAATATCTAACAAAAACATAAATCATATAGCACAATTACTTCACACAAAACAAGGTAAAAAAATAGAAAAACTTTTGCAATTTTAGGAGTGTAAGATTCCCCAAATTTGTCAAAGCTTCACCGAACAAGATTTGTTGGTAGGTATCCTTTTCTTCAATTGGCATGCTGGTGCAATTGCAATAATTGCAGCTTGTAATGGTGCAAAGCTATGCCCTAACCCCTAACCATTAAAACCCCAACAAAAGAATTGATAAAACCTGACATCACAACCTTCCTAATAAGATAACAAGATAAGATCTTCAAAGGGCATTGTGCCATTACCATGAAAGTGTCTTACGTAACTACCTAAGCTACAGTTATCTTATAAATGGACTACTAGTGCCTCGTTTACATGCACCAATACATTTCATCCATAAATGTGCCTCTTAAGTATGTTGATAGAATAGATAAGCAAGTCTATAAGTCAAATACACATCAACAAAACAGTTTCTTCTACAGTACCCTGCATTTTTACTAATTATATGAATTCAGGCAGAAATCATTGCATAAACAAACGGGAAAGCAGAAATATCACCGTTCATATCGGGGACATTTTAAGAGTGAAGCCATCGATTGCAATACTATGAAAAGGAAACAGGCATGTATGTATATTGCCTTACATCTCTTAAGAAGGAATTAAGATAAAACACCAAAAAAAAAATAGCAATATCATCATCATCGCAGATAGGAGATATCTTTAGTCCAACAGGGTAAGCAATTGGGCACAGTATTACTCAATGTGAGCTTTATGTTAAATTATGTGTAGTTACATTACAGAGGTTGAAGCACCACAAGTCTAACAAGATTTGTTACAAGAAAATATTTTGCATTGAAAAATATTAATGGAAACAACTAAAGATGAATCACACAATAACAGGAGAAGACAATGATGACAAAGAAAATGATTCCAGTTACAACAAATTTTACAAATGAGAAATTACAATAGGCATCATTACATATAAGCTTGAAATTTGACCAAGTCCACATGTATGAACTACTAGACACCATTGCATATCATCTCATTTACCTACTAAAACTGAATCGGAAAGAGAAACAGTTAGGCTCACTTCCCACTGTTGGGATTGGACTTTGTGCAGAGGACCTTCCGTCCCTTGGCACGTCTGCGCTTCAAAACTGCTCTACCACTGGTGGTTCTCATCCGTCTACGGAAGCCATGAGTACGAGCTAGAGACTTACGTGACCTGTTCCTCTTTGTCTGACAAAGAGCATACTTCCCAGCCCTCACAACAAGGCTGTGGCGTCTCACTCTTCTGACCCCAATATTGGGAATCAAATCCAAACCCAAAGATAAACCTGTTAATCAAAAACCAAAACAATTTTCACTCCTGAAGAAAATTCATTAAGGCTTCCCAATTCATGTTTTTGCTTTTTGATAACATAGGGAACACTTCTAAAGAAGAGCCCATTGGACTCGCCTCTAGACAATATAACCTATGGGCAACTAACTCCACCTGTGAGAACAAGTTGCTAGGTAATCTAGGGGCATTCACCCTTGACATGCTAAGCTGTTTATGCTCATGCCCAGCAGCATTCTTAAATCAACATTTGACACTGTAAATGATGGCTAAAAGAAGCGATTTCAAGAGAATAAGACAAGCATTACTCTCTCTCCAAATTTTTCTGCTGCACACGCAAAAGTTAAAAGAGTTTCCAATAGCTCTACACTCTCTACATGTTTTTCCATGATTCCATTTATAAAATTATGTTCAACTACAAAAAGGAGGGGGAAATCTACTTGTTATGACTTAGAAAAGGAAGTGTCTTTGTTACATTTGACAGCGGAAGTGCAGTTTTTTATCTTTTCCAATCAAGTAAAGATTTCCTCTTCATAACAGAAAATACAACCCCATCAAATTCAAGAACAAATATTTGACAAATATAACCACACCCACCACACACACACGCGCGCACACACACACACACACACACACACAAAAACCAACAACAACAACAAAAACAAAAACAAAAAAAAATACAAAATGAGTTTAAGCCTAAATTTCATATAAAAACACGTAAACTACGCCACATTTGGACAAAACCCATCACAATACCATTTATAGGACAAACGAAGAAAAGGCCATATCCCAGAATCACCAAATAGTATACATCACTGAAATTTGATAATTAAAGTGACAGTGAAATTTACCTGAGAAGGAAGAAGGGAAAGAGGGGGAGCAGGAGGGTAGAAAGGAGCAGTGAAGAAGCCCAGAATGAGAGGAGGAATTATGGGACACTCTGACTGAGGTCCTAGTTGTTGAACTTGACCCGGCAAGGAATGTGAGTGAAGCTGAAGGAATACAAGTTTGTCTCCCTCCTACTCCTACTCCTACACATGAAAGCCCAGGTGAGGAGTACGATGATAGCACTGTCATCGAAGCCATTCTCCAATTTTTCTTCACTGCCTCTGCCCTCTCTTTCTCTAGTTTTGTTTGAAGATGATGAGGTTACCTTATCGAGTCAGTTTACAAACACGTCACGGATCCCTTTTTGGGTCGGAGTTAGAGAGACAGTGGGACAAAGTGGGCTTAGAAGCCAATCAACATTCAGACCCTCAGTCTCACATTTTAGGCCCATAAGCCAACCTTAAAGACCTGAAGATGGAGACCCAATACACCCAACCCAACCAAAACAAAATGGTTTATTTAATACTGAGCCATGTAAGACAAAAATGGGAAATTTTGGCCTTGTTTGAAGGGTGGAAACACTATCACTCATCACTCAAATACCATCACTTATCACTCAATCATTCATCACTTATCACTTAAAAATCCCCAAGTTACACCCTAAGCATGTTCGGCACTACAACCTAGTTAGAGTTTTCATTCTCAAAACTCAAAATACTCACCTTTATGTGAGACCCACTAACTGAGCATTGTGTCTACTCACAGTTAGGCTACCCACATGATGGAAGAACCCCAGACCCATTTCACCTCTTTTATTCCCTACGTCTAGACGTGGCAAAACGGGTCAGACCCGATTTTTTTGACCCGAAGCAAAAACGGGTTGACCCGTGACCCAACCCGTGTTTTTTGCAGGTCAACCCGACCCGACCCGAACTTGAACCATTTTTTAACTTTTTTTTGTTGGTAAAAAAAAAAAATTAAAATAATATTGGTTTAATTGTTTGTTGTGAGTTTTAAGGAAACAATTGATACATTTACATAACTACATGCAAATTAATTGAAAGATGAATGGTTGAGCATTCTGTAATGAGTAAATATTTTTAGATATCAAATAGCAAAGTACATATCAAGATAATCTAGTTACAATAGAATTAAAAATATAGATTTAAAATTGTAGACATGTGTGAGAAACATTCACAAGTGTGAAAATAGTGAAACCAAAGTATCAAATTAGTATAAATTATGAATGCTTATACCTATTTTTTAACAATTTATGTCCAAAATAAACGGCATTTCAAAATAAATTATGATATTTTCTAGAATGTGTGTTGCTTAACAATGATATGATATTCATAAAAGAAATCATGTATAAATAAGTAAACAATCAAATTTTAATGCATATATCAAATTGAAATAGAGTGTCAACCACAATTGATAATAGATTATAAAATTAATTTTCAAAATTGTAAATTTCTTATATGTTTTTATTCTTTTTCAAATGAGTTATACAATAAGTCATTTGTAATTTTGTTTTATATTTTGGGATGTTGATATTATGTAGAAATAAAACTTGTGTATTTGTTTTACTTATCTTTGTGTCATTTTGTTTTAGATAGCAATGTTGGGATTTGTATAATTTTAAAATTATTGAATAAGTATTAATAAGTTTAACTGAGTTCATTTTTTATATAAGTGGTGAATTCAAAATTCAAAGCAATGCATTTTACATCAAGTAATTTGTTGCATGACTTTCCAAATGGCAAATACATGTTGTTTTATTTATAAAAAAAAATTAAAAAAAAAAAAATCATGTGAAAAATACGGGTCAACCTAACCCGATCCAACCTGACCCGCAACCTGATTGAATAGAATCCCTTTTTAACCCGCTTAAAATGGCCCTTTTTGACTCACAACCCATTTGACCCGCAACCCGATTGACTCGACCCGACCCGCCCGTTTTGCCATGTCTACCTGCGTCCATCTAATTTTTTCACCCTAGTTTTTTGTGTACCATGGATGATCCAAATATGCATTAAACACTCATATGTTCACCTTTTATTCCCTGCGTCCATCTATTTGGTCAATTTGTCAATCTGCACTTCTAGAGTTTGGGAATAAAGCTACATGGCCAAACATCCACATAAGAAACTCAGAAAACCGAAACCAAACCCAAAAACCCAATGTGAAAAGGAAAAAAAAAATTAATAGAAACCAAACCCAGAAATCTAATATGAAAAAAAAAAAAAAAATGAAACCAAACCCAAAAACCCAATGTGAAAAGGAAAGAAAAGAGGGAAAAAAAAAAAAAGAAAAAGAATAGAAACCAAACCTAGAAACCCAATATGAAAAGGAAAGAAAAGAGGGGAAAAAAAGAATAGAGAAACCAAGCCTAGACCTAACGTGAAAAAAATAATAATAATAATAAAAAATAAAAAAAATAAGGACTAAGTTATGATGAGTTGCTTGGGAAGAAGAAGAGCAAAAAGAAAAATCAAAGAACAAAGAAAAAAAGAAGTCTAGTAATGAGAGAGAAGAGAGCTATTAGGGAGTGGGCTGGATTTGACAACACACAAACGTGGGACCCATTAGTTGAGTGAAATTACGAAAATGCCACCATAACTTTATTTCCATAACTCAAAAACACCTAAAACTTGTTTCCAGTTTTTGTAACTTATTACTAAAATATGTGAGAATTGAGTGATGAAAACAAATTTAGAAAACAAAGCCAAACAAGTTGATGCTATGTAGGTCCCATCATTTTTTAATGATGAGTGATGGAAACATAGAAATCCAAATTATAACTCCTTTTACCTATCGAGGTCCATTTATCCTTCGGGATGGAAATGCTCGTCAAATTCATTTACCCTTTGAGTTGGAAAGTACTCATTAGATCCATTTACCCTTCAGGATGGAAGTGCCCATCAGGTCCTGTGTGTACCTAGAACGGTCTCCACCAAAGTAATGGGGTCACAATTTATTTATTAGTGGGTTAACTCTCAATCCTATAACTTAGGCCCAAAACATGCCTTAATTCCTCTGTGTTTCCTCCAGTGTTTCCCAATATTTTCCCTCTCTCTCACACTCCCCCCCACCCCTCCCCTCGATTTTTTTCCCCACCCCCTAGCATTTACCCACTTCCCCTTTTTATAGTCTCCATTTAATGGGATGATCATCATTGTTACCGTACTTCGCACACATTCCTACGTTCATTAGAATCCTAAGGGATCCTCACGACTTTAGAGGATTCTCTTGGAACTTGTTCTAGATGTCGAATGGTGTTCAAGAATGGTTTCCCAATAGCACTACCAACCCTCAGTTACCAACCTCACTAGATTCGTGTCTCACCCTGACTATGGCATTATCAATCACAGTTTAGCCGACCATTCAAAACCTCCCTAGTTGTCATCTCCTTGGCCAAGGTCCTAACCTCGGGATTGGACCCATCGTAACAAGGCCCAAGCCTGATTATCTCTCTACATACCAAGTTTAATTTGTCTAATGGGCCTTGGGCTTTATGTTGGGTTTTGATTAAGTGGGCAAACATGGTCATCGTGGGCAAACATGGTCGCCCGGGCCTAACTCATCCACAGGTCCATTTACCCTTCAAGTTGGAAAGTAACCATCAGGTCCATTTACCCTTCAGGTTCCATTTATCCTTCAAGTTCCATTTACTCTTCAAGATGGAAATGCCCTTCAAATCCATTTACCTTTCGAGATGGAAAGTAATTTGGGTCCATTTACCCTTCAGGTTTCATTTACCTTTTGGGTTGGAAATGCCCCTCAAGTCCATTTACCCTTTAGGTTGGAAAGTACCCATCAAGTACATTTACCCTTCAGGATGGAAAGTAACCATCGGGTCCATTTACCTTTTGGGATGGAAATGCCCCTCGAGTCCATTTACCCGTCGGGTTGGAAAGTACCCGTCGAGTCCATTTACCCTTTGAGATAGAAGTGTCTGTTAGGTCCATTTACCATTTAGGATGGAAGTACCCGTCTAGTCCATTTACCTTTCAAGTTCCATTTACCCTTCAGGTCCATTTACCATTTGGAATGGAAATGCCCCTCGGGTACATTTACCCTTCAGGTTGGAAAGTGCCTGTCGAGTCCATTTACCATTTGGGTTGGAAAGAAACCGTTGGGCCCATTTACCCTTTGGGATGAAAATGCCCCTTGGGTCCATTGGTTGGAAAGTACCCGTCGGATCCATTTACCCTTCAGAATGGAAGTGCCCGTCGGGTCCATTTACCCTTCAGGTTCCATCTACCCCTCGGGATGGAAATGCCCTTCAAATCCATTTACCCTTCAAGATGGAAGTGCCCGTCGAGTCCATTTGCCCTTCGGGTTCTATTTACCCTTCAAGTTAGAAATGCCTTTTGGATCCATTTACCCTTCAGGTTGGAAAGTATCTGTCAGGTCCATTTACCCTTCGAGATGATTATAACACGACATCGGCCATGCTCTCCACCCACATTCACTATCGGGTAGGAAAGTACCTGTTGAGTTACCTAATACTGATAATGGATTACACTAAGTCCCACACCATTTACGTGTTCCCCACTTATGCATCTTTATATGGAAAGAACTTGCACATTACATCCAAAGATCCTTTTACATATTTGTATCCTCCTAGTATGAGACGTAGAGCCCTAAGATCTCAGAACGTTAACTTCATATCTTTCATACAAGGAAAAATCCTATGTTAATGGGATCTTGGTCAGCCCTACACTACTATATAAGCACCAAGTCTCCTCTTCTTCAAGGTACATAAAAATTCCCTAGCTCTCACACTTTTGAGTTATTGGAGATTCTTCTATCATTAACTTAGCCTTCGGAGGGTCTTTAGCCAGCACCTCATTGGTGCTCTTTGTAGGTTCTTCACCCTTTTGTTTTTCAGGTAATCGATTGACATGCGTGTGGACGATCAACTCATTGACGATTTTTTTTTGCATCATCATAGCTCAAATGGTAGAGTGCTCACTTTGCATGCTCTGTACAAGGTTTGATCCCTTGTATCTCCAAATATTGTTGTTTACATAAAATCACTCTTCCATTTTTTTTTTTTTTTTTGTGTGTGTGTGTTACATTGTTGTCCATACCTCCCATGTTTTAAAGAAGAAATTCTCATGCTATCCTTATATATGACCTTCACTTTGGATGCTATTTGGAACTTGAGAAATTGAATTCTACACAATGGTAACCAAGCTAACATTATTCCTATTGCTAGGAACATTGAAAATAGGTTCTAAGAATTTGCTTTTGCAATAGGTTGGATCAAGTTGAGTGCAGATGCTGCAATCGCTCATGACTTTTCCACTTTGGATGTAGTAGCTAGAGATGATAATGGAGAAATCATTCAGATATGGGCTTAAACTTCATGAGTTTTGCTCTCCCTTACAAGCTAAGGTTGCAGCAATTCTATAGGCTCTTCAAATTGCTCTTGAGAAAAAAAAAATGGGATCAACTTATTGTGGAAGGGGATGCAAAAATTTGTATCAACTCTCTAGTGCCTATGAGTTTAAAGGGAAAGCAAGTGCCCTTGTCCATCTCCACCTTATGCATGCTTATACTACATTCAGTATGCTTATATATATATATATATATATATATATAATGACACTCTTGTATAGTTTTAGACACAATATAGAATACATAATTTTTCTTTTTCTTTTGTTAATAATGTGATGTGAAAGTGATTATTTACCCTAATCATAATCAATCACTTCAGCAAGTAATGTCCATAGAAGAATGAATCTTTGAATGCTATATGACTGAATTAAAAGCTCTGCAGATTCAAAGCAATAAAATGGCAATTTATAGTCAATGTAAAATTAAGGTAATGGAATGATAACCCTCAGGGCCGGCTCAAGGCCTAGGCAAGTTAGGCCTAGGCCTTAGGCCCCACCAAAAAACAAAAATTTTCTTAGGAAAAAAGGCCCCACTTTTAATAGTTAAAATCTCAAATTTTTATAAAACTATATATATTTTCTAAAGATTGTACATTTTTTTTATTAGTGATGTTAAAGATACTACAAATTTTATTATTAGCTTACAAATTGTCATGTTATTAATCACAAAAAATTGATATAAACATTCATTAGTTAAATTGATGAAGTTCATCAATGAGAGACAATGTCACATTATATTTTGAACATTTTATAGTGCTTTTAATTAGCGCATTTTTCTTTTTCATTTCTATTAAGACTCTCAAATTACGAGACCAATAGAACCTTAACTCAATTGAAACCCTAAAATATTTCAAAAAGATGTTGCAAATGTGTTAAATCATTAATTATAGATTAATCTCTCCTGATAGTTTGAGACTTTAATTTTTGTAAACTAATATCCTACAAAACCACACACCAAATAATATCTATCTCTCTCTCTTAAAATCAAAATATAAAATTAAAAATTAGATTACAACTTTATTTAACTATGCATCGTCTTATATCCAAAATAAAGTATTTTTTTCAATCGCAATATATTTTTATTTCTTTTTATTAATATTTATAATTCAACTATGATATTCAATTATCTATATGAAATTAACATTAGTCTAGTTGGTATTATTTATGTATTTAATGTATCAAATTAACCTTAATTTGATTAGTATTAAATAATTTTGTTTAATTAATATTTACATATTAAAGGCTCCGCATAAATTTTTTGCCTTAGGTTCCAAATTATGTTGGGTCGCCCCTGATAACCCTAGTGAAAGTGATGTTACATTAATTATAATTTGTCACCTCGTCAAGGTATGGAAAAAGTTGTAAATTTTATTTATATCTATAACATCGTTTCATTCAAAAGGGTTTCATATTAGACCATAAAGGTTTGCAATCACAATGTTTGTTATCTACAAATGGTAAGTTTTAGACCCATAAAATTTACTACTTATGATGGAAATCTTTTGGAATCTGAAATAATTGTTTAAGATTGACTGTATAGTTTGAGCTCAAGTGTCTTAGATCTATGTTATCAAGGTGCAATCTTTAGCAACAAATTAAAGGAACTGACACCACTCCAATAAGATAGAAATATGGTTGAACCAATACCTTGATGCTATGGTTTGCATTGTAGTGATCCACTAATTAGTTCATGATAAGATACATTTGGGGTTGCGATATATCTTGCATGTCGTGAGGTTGAAGTCAAGGAAATGCATCCAATTCAATAATTAAATGAGTGTTTCTCCTTTCTTTTTTGTTCCCTAGCTAAGATATCGAACTAACGAAAGTTGGGTATCATTATTGATAAAGACTACGTGCTAGATCCCACGTGTAAGTGACCACATTTATGAAAAAGCAAAGCAAGTGGGTTACTCTCTAGCTGCAGCCCAATATATTAGCCCATTGTTAACTGTAGCTCACCCTCACTCTTCCAAAATAAAAAATTCTCCAAAATAAACTATATTACGATTATTATCACAATTTATGGGTTAAAATAAATCAACTAGTGAAATTTTTTATTATCAAATAAGAGATCTAGAATTTGAACTCCGTTTACTTAAAAATCAATAAATGTTTTGACTTTTTGATAAAGTATAATTCAATTATCATAGAACAAACATAATAGATTGAAAGGAAAATAATAAACAAAAGCAAACTACGTTATCACACAGGGTCAACACCTAGGCTCTTGGTGTAGAGCCTAAACTTTAATTTTGGTGGATAAAATATATTGGAATGATCATTATTGAACTAATTTAGTAGGTAGTTGCAGAAGCCCATCATATTAAAGTAAACTAAAAGAGAGGTTTATTGAAAGACATGCTCATTAGTAGAGCAATTTGGATTTTGACAATGTACACCTTAATTAGCTTCTTTTTCTTTTTTCTTTTTTTAAATTTTTTGGAAGGATCCCACTTGCCGACAATATTCAGCTAAAAATTGAGGTTGTGGATAGAAACAGTGTAAATCATACTAATGATGTTTTGCAAAATTTGCACATTTTCGATTGTCATTAAAAGATGCTCTTAGGGGCCCCCTAATGCTGCTTATACAAGTCGATTTCACAAAATAATTAGATGCACCAATAAAGTGGAAAAGAGACGTATTGTTTTTCCCTTTCTATTCTGCTAAATTATTTGGTGAAAAATTAAGTTCTTGCTAGCTAGGGGCAACCTTATTATATATGAGTGAGATATATCTAATATATATATATATATATATATATATATATGTTATACCTTCCTCTTCCTATACTATTTCTTTTGGTGAATGGTGAGGTGGCTATTAAAGTGTTAAAAAGGTTACATGTATATTTGGTATTAAAATTGAGATCACTCGGAAAATTATTAATGAATAAAAACAAAGTGCAGAAACACAAGCCACATTGATTGACTTTTTGTAGTAGTGAGCTGTACTGTGGTGCAGGATTGAAAGAACAGAAAGAAAGTGAAGGCTAGAAATTCCAATGCCCAATCATTTTGTTTCTCATTTAGAATTCTCTCATAAAATAGAACCCCCACATTGCCTCTTCTAAAAGTTTGGGGTCCCAATCCAAGGACAAGGAGTACCTATATATCATCTTTTAAATTAAAAACGGTATGATTTAGCTAAGTTAAGTTGCCTTTAGATGGAACTAAGCAATCTCTAATTATAGATGATGTAGACACTTTTTGTTTAAGTAGATAATGTGATGCAGACACACGTCATCATGACCAACAATATTGCCATCATTATCATCTCCAGCAACTTGTTTAAGTTTTACCGCTTTACTTTCAGCACAACTAAGAAGTGCGATGAAATTTTATTTTTGTTGCCAAATGTTATTATTATTATCATTTTATTTTTATAAATAGCGATGAAATTTATAAATAACTCTTTGGTGACTAAAAAAAAAAAATTGTTACTAATTTTCGTCACCAAAAATACATTTTGATTTTGTTGTATTGCATGTTCATCTTTGCTAAATCACTATCATGATCATCAAATTGATCACTCTCTCAACTCTCAAGACATTTCTTATCTAAAAATTTAAGAATTGGGAATATGTTTGGTTCAAATTTCCAACTTTTTGATGTTATGCCTCATTCTAAGGCAAGTAGCAAAAAGAATTACTAGCCTTTGAAATTTAACATGAGTGTGTATCATAAAAACATTAGACTAAATTGTAAACTATACCTTTAAATTACTTTTTTGTCCATCCATAACAACCAATTATAACCTATCACTTAAATTTGTTATAAAAATATTGTGAAAATAGCATTTTGGACAGCTAATTTGGTAATTTATGATATTTATTGAAAAAAAAGTAGTTTTCAGAATAATAATTCTTCAATAATGCAAACAAATGCAAATGACTTGTCATTGACGTCGATATGTGCTCTATCCTCTATGTACTCTTTCAAGAATGAAAAGCAGCCCAAAAATTAAAAGCAGTTTCTTTTTGCATATGCTGGTGAGTTGTGATCACCATTGATCTTCTTAATACCCTTAAATGTATATGAAACGCAATTTTCAAAGGCCAAACTACTAAAGCGACATTAGGCAAAAGTGGGTTACCATACAACGTAACACAATTATAAAAACCGTTGAACATGAATCTTCTTTCATTTTCAAATTTCAAGAATTTATTGTTTACTTGTCATTTCCCATGGTTAGTGAATACCTAATTTTAGAGATTGGACAGCTAATTTAGTAATTTATGATATTTATTGAAAAAAAGTAGTTTTCAGAATAATAATTCTTCAATAATGCAAACAAATGCAAATGACTTGTCATTGACGTCGATATGTGCTCTATGTACTCTTTCAAGAATGAAAAACAGCATAAAAATTAAAAGCAGTTTCTGTTTGCATATGCTTGTGAGTTGTGATCACCATTGGTCTTCTTATTACCCTTAAATGTATATGAAACGCAATTTTCAAAGGCCAAACTACTAAAGCGACATTAGGCAAAAGTGGGTTACCATACAACGTAACACCAAAGAAGTTCAGTTACGTTGATTAGCAAATGAGATTCCTTGAGGGGAAAGAGTCCAATTAATAAGGAATATCCTTTTAAAATGAGTAATGATAGTCTCACACTCTTTATTATACACTCATTACTATTCATCATACATTAATGCTATACAAGGATTTTAAAAAAGATTGCATACTAAAGGTCAGGCTTAGGTCTAGTGTTCAGTAATACTGGATCCGTTGAGATGATAACATGTGTCCACTTTTGGACACATGTTACCATCTGACCGGGTCCTGTGCACTAGATGCACTGGACCTATACAAAGTTCGCGTACTAATTATGCAATTGCGAGCGTATGATAAGATTTTCAGTTTCAAAATAAATAAATAAATAAAAACACTTCACAAAAAGGTTTTGTTGTGAATTGCAAGCATCCCAAAATTTTTTTTTTCTTGTGGTCCATATAAGTTCAATTTTTATTTTGAAAAATTTTCAACCTATGGTATCCACTCCTAATGATAGCTCTTTATTATCCAATCAAGATACTAATCAGTTTTTGGTGTAGGCAAAAATTAAATCTCAGATCACTTATTTGACTATCAGATATTTATTAAACTAACTAAAACTCACTATAAATTTCATTAATTATTAGTGATTACTATGATTAGCTCTTCAAAATGTACAGAGTATGAACACTAATGGACCGACGGTTCACCAACCCTAGAGATGGGACCAATATATGGTGGCGCACTGGACCTAGTGATCTTTGACAGAGTGTCATTTAGCCCGTTGCCTGAAAACCTCTCTGCCAATATGTATGGTGGTGGGCCGGATGGCTCAAAAGGTGCCTTGGATTTTTTCCTTTTACAATTTCACCAATCATCACCACCAAAATGAATTACATCCTTATATATCTAGCTTGGAGTCAATGTCAAGTTTGAAAAAATACCCATCAACTGAACCACTAAACGATCTAGTTGTTGCTCACCATGAGCAACTAGCGGAGCCCACCTTTGTTATTCTTCCTTGGCGGTTTCACAGTTCAATGTGCTCATAAGATATGTGGTTTTGATATTCACATTCATTGCCTTGAAGTGTTACAAAGTACAAACACCATAAATATTTTCTTCAATGATAACTTTCATTTCTGCATTATCCCAAAAAACAAAACATAGTGTGGGTTTCAGTTAGATTAATTTGTAAAATTTCTTGTGATTGAATAAGAGATTTAAAGTTCAATCATGCCTGTACAAAAACCAATTAGTATCTTAATTTGATGATAAAAGAGCATTTATTAGAAGTAGTTTTCTGAAATGTTAGTAGTCTAATTTTCAAAATTATCCTTTTTATGAAGAAAAAAAAAGATTCTCATCTAAAGTTTTATGGCCTCTCAAACTATAATAATGATGATAATAATATTTTAGTGGATCACTATCAATCTAGTTAATAGGTTCTTTGACTGCATATGTTAAGAATATTAAAATTTAATTATTAATTGTAATGCTCTTTTTTCTTTTCTTTTTTTTGTACCGACAAAAAGACACATTTATTAAAGAAGTTTGTTTTTCTTAATATTCATTGAAAATTAGATTTTCCATTTTAAAACGACAAATCAACCTTCTCAAACTTGGGTTACAACCTCATGCTCAGATGATGGTAAATTGGTTGGTAAAATAAAATTCAATTGATTCTCTAAATTGACCTAGCCCATAATGTGCTTTTTAAATTTCATTCACTTCTTATACTTGATGCCAAAAAATGGTATCATCACTTAGTCATTTTAAAATAAATCTCTCCATAATTTCAATCATCTATAATGCATGTCTAATCTAATGTATGCTAGTGAATTCTAGTTAACTCAATTGTTAAAATCTCTTATGATTGAATAAGAAATTTAGAGTTCAATCACTGTCTATCCCAAAAAATCAATTAGTATTTTGGATTGATGATAAAGTGCTATCATCAGACGTGGATATCATAAGTTAAAATTCTTTAAAAAAAAATAAAAAAAATCTAATGCACGCCGGACCAAATAATGTATATATTTCATATTTACATTGCTAACATAGGGTTTGACCATAAACAAAGAGTTTCATAGTGCAAAATTCAAATGTCCCGTGACATGCAGATCAATGTAATATAATAATTATATAAAGCTTTCACATTACACTATGACGAATCCATCCAAGATTTACAGCTTATGTCACGAAATAAGAATCATTGTTTTCTAGCACAAGTCATGTGGACCTTTCCTTCCTAGAAAAGATTCATCTCTCCCCCATAACCAAAAAGCTCTCTCTCCTTCGTCAAACCGTGTGCTCTCCTCTGCCACAACATGAAAGCTCACAATTATCACGATTTCCTCCTTCTTAATTATTTCTCACATTAATTTTGATTTTGAAATTTTACTAATGAGGCCCTCATTAGTAAAATTTCATACTAATTCACACAAAATAATCAAATTCATCAGTAAATTAGTTCCATCAAACTCTTTATATTCGTTACATTTGAATGTAAAAAAGTAGAATATTAAAACCCTGGCTTTTTAGAACCATATTAGAAATGAATTGTTGGTTCAATCTTTGAGTGTTTTTTTATTAGTATTTTTTATATATCTTAAATCAACCATTGAGTTATTAGTTCAATTAGTGGTTGAGGTTCAATAATTAATTTATTTAAAAAGTATCTAAGTAATTTAAATTATAAAAATACAAAAGATGCAATTTTTTTTTAGAAAAAATTGAGCACTAATTAATATTAAATTTGAGTAATACTAGAGATACAAAAATTTCATTTTTTTTTTTTTGAATTTATTGAGGTAGCAAGTTGCAATTAATACAACACCACTTTTACATTGACCCATCACTTACACAACTTTTTTTTTTTAATTTTTATATATAAATACAATAGAATTTTAATCTATGATGTCTACTATATAATGATTAATGCTCTTTATTATTAAGTAAAAACATCAATCAATTTATACAGCACTATACTGTGTATCCAAGAGTTAAGTCATTTTAGATATACACCACTGTCAATTTCTTTAAAACCTTCTCCCTTCTCCTCTCTCCCTGTGTGTGTGTGTTAAATACTTTGTATTATAAAAAATAAAAATAAAATAAAAAAAGTTAAACATCAATCACTTTATGGTACAGGTGGAATTCGATCCCCATCACTTGTACAACTTTTAACTTTTATTATGTAATAATCATAATATGTTATCTTATAAAAAAAATTGTGAAATTTTTTGTGTCATTAAATTCATTGATTGAGTTCATTAGATTTAAACATGACGATGACAACAAAAACAATAAAGATTGATATTTTGACCAAAAGCCTATAGTTCAATAGCATAATCTACTCTAATTAATTTATTAGGAGAACTGGGATTCAAAATTTCCCTATTCATATAAAAAAAATATTAAATAGATGTTTTGGCTAGTCATTTCAATGTCTCAAATTAAAGGAAATCTATTTTGATAAGAATGAAATATTGAAAGATATAAGTGCTAAAATACTGTTTTCTCTCACCCACCGCATGATGACTCAAATTAACATCAATTAATTATAGTTTTTTAACACATTAATTATTTAATTAATCATATGACTTGTTTATAAAAATAATCACTCAAACTAACACATAAATGAATATTTTCCACTTTTTAAATTTATTTTTTCTGTTTTTTGAGGAAGAGATTATTTGTCACCAAAGAACTAGAGTTTTTTGATTTAATGTTTTTTCCCCCTTTTTTTTCCTCTATGTTCATTCCAAAATCCACATGATATTCAATGGTTCGACAAAAAATAGGTAATGGTTCCAACAATGATATGAAGTATAAACTCAATCCAGATTGAGCAAGGAGCCAATGATTCATTATATTACTAAACACTTTCCCAAATAAAGCGTGACACACGCAGTGAGATAAAAGCAACGATTTGGCAAGCTAAAAAAAAGAGCCTACAAATAGCCAAATGAGCATGACTTCATCATAGCTTTCTCTCCCAAGTATAATCCCATGTCTTCTTTTCCCTATAAAATCCCATGTCACGGACTTCTTTAATTCACAGTTCTGTCTTTGTGTCACATACTTTCATAATCAAAGACCCAAAAACCGAGATGGGATTTCGTTCCCAGGCCTTAATCTCTTGGCTTCCTCAAGTTCTGCTCTTGTTGTTGTCTTTGGAGCAAGCAAAAGCTGTACAGTTCAACAATGTGACCAGCTTAACAAGAGGAAAGAAGCAAGTGAGTGGTTGCAATTTGTTCCGAGGCAAATGGGTTATTGATCCTTCATATCCTCTCTATGATTCAAGCTGTCCATACATAGACCCTGAGTTTAATTGCCAGAAGTATGGTAGACCTGATAAGCAGTACCTTAAGTATGCTTGGAAACCTGACTCCTGTGACTTACCCAGGTAATATATAATCTGCCTCATTCTCTTAGCAAAAATAATCTTTAGCTAATGACTTTCAAGTTCAAATGGTCTCCTTGTTTTAGAGCTAAAAAAAAAAAGCACCCTTTTGGCTTTTGTTTACAAAAACCATTTCTGCAGTGGTAAATAACATTAAAAAGTACTATTGGTTTAGAAAAAGATTGGAGCATGTTCTGTGAAAAATTTTTCATTAAGAAACCAATTAATTTTGATGCTTAATGTTCAACCACTGCATACTAGACACTGTTGTACTGTCATTTTCGGACAATTTATTTTCGGGTCCCTTTCTTTATTTTTTCCATGAACAGTGAACAGAGTCAAGACCCCATTACTTTTAGTTTCCCTTTCTATTGTGCAAGGAAAATAGATTTATACCTTTTTTTTTTTTTTTTCTCTCTGTAGGTTTGATGGGATTGGAATTTTGAGTAAGTGGAGAGGGAAGAAGATAATGTTTGTGGGTGACTCACTGAGTCTGAACATGTGGGAATCGTTATCATGTATGATTCGTGCGTCGGTACCCAGTGCAAAAAACAGCTTTGTGAGGAAAGAGTTACAGTCCTCCGTGACTTTCCAGGTGAGGTCAATTTTACTTTTATTTTATTTTATTTTTTCTATTTCAAAATGAAATCAATTCTATTAAGTAAATGACTGCATCTTTGTCTCTTTTCTATCTTACTATTTTATTCCTAGCTTGCTTGACACCGTTGTTCAATTACTGACTATAACTTTGTCCTAATTTGATGAAGTCGTTTATTTAGACTTGTATACCATTATTTTTATATGAATTCATTATTTTTTTTACGATTGAACTTTTACTCTCCCACTTAAACTTGACAACCTAAGGAAAAAATTAAAAAACTTGTGTCCATACATAGACTCTCTTAAATCAATTTTATTGAGTGCATGTTTCTTTCTCTTTTCAACTATTTTATTCCATTGCTCTCCTTGAATCAATTTTATTAACTGGTGAATGATTGCGCATGTTTCTCTCTCTACCACTCATTTTTACTACTTTTATTACTTTCCATTCCTTTTTATTAGAATGTTTTGTTTGAAAATCAACAATGTTATACCGACACAGCCAAATTTTAAAATCTTTTTCATAATACTTACATATTATGATATAGTATCATATCACTAACATTATTATTTTTTAATTATTACTAATTATTTTTAATTGACAGAAATTTATAAAAAATTTCGTGGATCTGACCCATTTAAAAAAAAAAAAAAAAAAAAAATCTCACCCTATTTTGCTGCTTCCAAATTTTTTTCATTTTAATTGCATTTTATATTCCCGTTTCTTATTGTACAGTTATGAATATGATGAACTATTATGTTCAAATAATTTATCGACTGAAAATCTTACTTTTTTTTATTATTATTTTATGAGTGCATGAATGTAAGACAGTTGTACTAAGGACGGGAAACCCCAAGTAGACCCATGTTACTAGGATTTTGGACAGTTCATGGGGCCGCGGAAAGTTCCTCTTGCCCGGGCCTGTGAAAACAACAACAATAATGAAATTAGTAAAACATGGCATGAAATGAAGCGTCATGAACTTTTTCATCCTTTTTCTCCAATTTCATAAAATTATTGGTACTGAGATTTTAGTAGATATTAGGCAAAAATATTGACCACCAAAGTTTAAGTCCAGGTTTAGATTTAATTATTATATATTCACCGTTCATTCTTATCATTAGTATTTTATATTGAATTGTGAGTTCAATTAGCTTAACTGATAAAGTCTCTAATAGTTAATACTAATTGATGTTTTGATTTTAATAATAAAGAACTATCATTATGAGTGAATGTCATGAATTAAAACTTTCTAAAAAAAGTATTTAATATTGTACTTCAATACTTAACCAACCACACTATTTACACGTGAATATTATAACAGCTACTTAATGCATCGATTAAAAAAAAAAAAGCCTTTTATGATAGGTAGAGAAGAGATTGTAAGATCTATAATCAAATCTGAAATCTCTCATTCAGATTTGAAGGGGGCTTGTTGGTGAATAATTGAGTTGGGGGCTTAGGGGGGTGCTTCATCTACACCACCTAATCTATTATTATTTTGACTTGGCAAGTAAAAAGAAAGTCATTAACATGGGGCTCCAGTCCAGCCTGCTCCAATTCCATAAGAAAGACTGTTTAGTTTTCCATGTACAAGTTTAGGACATGAGTCACCCCACACCACTTTGACAGGCTGTGATCACTGCTTAGGAAGCCTGCCAACCTGTAATTTATACGATGGCTTTACACTTACTTACACACTTACATTTTCATAAATGACTAGCTAATGAGTTTAATAACATGTGGTAGGTCGAATCTTCCTAGTATGATTTTTTTGACCAGTAGACAAATACTAGATATGTGTTGATGACATAGTCTAAAACACAACCATCAATCGTGTTATACAGTATATTGTCCTTAAATAATGTATTATCCTTCTGGTTTTAACAAAGAGAATTTGAATGTGACCTAAATCTTTTTTATAAATAAGCATAATCAATTAATCAGAGTTGGGTAGGCCCATAACCTAAATACCCTCAATTTTTGTTTCTTGATAATTGATCTATGAACTTGACTTGCATCTAGAATTCTAGTGTACTGAATACGACATAATTCAGATATATGTTTGTATCGTGTCTCGTCGATATACTAGAGTACAAACGGAAGCTTTACCCTTACATTAAATATCTAATGAGATTTAGATCCATGATTCATGTACAACCCTGAATTTATTAAAGATAATAATAATAATAAAAATCATTAAACCTAAAAACAATTGGTATAATAATCCAAGAAATATTCAAAAAGGAGAAAATTATCCTCATACTGTCATCATATAAACATTTTTCTTTTTTGGTGACGTGAAGTCTTTGAGATCACTCATTAGTCATTACAGTAGTTAAGATTTGAAACCAGATTTGAAACCACACACCCTTACGGAGAGAGGAAGATACCATTTCGAGCCAAAAAGAAAAAATAGGGGTACCACTCGAACCACAATAGTCAAACAATCAAACACTTGCCCCTACCTATGAATTATGATCACAAGTTGTGAACTCATCCAAACAAAATGAAATTATTGGCCGCTATGGCCCACGTGAATATTCATACAATGATGCAATACAAGAAGTCCTTGTCTCTTAAATCATGAATAGACTTGTCTTTGTGACTGACTTTCTAATGACGGCAAATAAACTTGTCTTGTGACTTACTTTCTAATGCCGCCACCTGACTTTCTAACGACGGCACAAATGTTGTTGTGTGTCTATATTTTATTGATAATTCAATAGTTGTAATTGGTATTGGAGATTTGAAACTGTCTTTGTTAAAACATTGTTTCTCAAAACAAAAAACAAAAAAAAAAAACATTAAGAACTGTCAACTAATTAATTGAGTTACAAGATTGTTAACATGACTTTTATTATAAACCAATTATAATACATTATATGGATAAAGTTTAGTTACAAAATTGGTTGTAACTTAAGGTTACAAACTCACTCAATAAAATAAATATTACAACATATTTTGAAAATTTAACCGTTGAATTGCATGTTCTTTACGTTTTTAATACACATGTTAAATTTTGTATCAATCAAATATTATTTACTATATGATCTATAAATTGGTTGTAACTTAAGGTTACAAACTCACTCAATAAAATAAATATTACAACATATTTTAAAAATCTAACCGTTGAATTGCATGTTCTTTACGCTCTTAATACACATGTTAAATTTTGTGTTAATCAGATATTATTTACTATATGATTTATAAGTTTATATTTTATGCATAATTTTAAATTACAAAAACTTGCAATTTAAAAAATTTATTGATGATATTACTATTGATTTTTAATTTTATTGATCTTTATTTTTGTAACTAAACTTTCTCTATATAATATATCATCATCTCAATAACTGTTGGGGGAAAAAAGGTGAAATCTTTTGTTTGCTAAACTTATTGATTAGGGTAAGAAAAGAATTGGAATGGAGATAACAATTCTAATACCTATGGGTGCAGGACTATGGAGTGAGTTTGATTTATTACAAAACAACATACCTTGTAGACATAGTGAGAGAAGACGTGGGGCGAGTGCTGAACCTAGACTCAATCCAAGGTGGAAATTCATGGACAGGGATGGACATGCTGATCTTCAACACGTGGCATTGGTGGACCCACACAGGAAACTCTCAGCCGTACGTTTACAGATCGATCTCATTCTTATTAATCAGCACTAACAAAATTGTCTTTTTCTTTTTGGCATCATCTTTTTATGTTGTGTTCTGATTCAGCTACGGAATATTGATCTGATGGCTGCTGATTGTTTGCAGGTGGGATTATATCAGAGTGGGGACCAGTTTGTATAAGGATATGGACCGAATAACAGCATTTAATAGGGGTCTCAACACATGGGCTAGTTGGGTTAATCAAAATGTTAATCCTTCCAAAACCAAGGTTTTCTTTCAAGGGATTTCTCCCACCCATTATCTGTAAGTTTAAATTATCACTTCTTCACTTCTTCCTTCAATTATTATAGTTTTGGATTTGTTGATAGGTTTAGAGAGTAAAAAAAGAAAAAAAATTAACAAAGTTATTATGCTAGCCCAAACTTGGGAGCTGCATTTTTCTTCAAAACCTCTTGTAATAGCAAGAGATGCTTGTAGTAGTCTCAAATCTCAATGGATCAATGCCCTTTTGGCGAAATTGCTTTGATTACACCAATGGGGTGACCAGTTTTCAAGCCTGGAAGGAGCATTGTATATAGTTGGGAACTTGGGAGGGGTCTGGGGCACCAAATCTATGTGATTTTTTGGATAAAAAAGGTACCAAAATCAGTAGTTGTAGTTGTACTGGCAGAGCACCATGTCTGGCTTAGTTACTAAATTTTTTTAGATGACGTGGAATCTCATCAAAGCAGGGCCCTTTGGACCCATCTCTGGAGAGTAAACTATGGATACACAACCCTACCTTTCAAAATCATGTATTAGGTTACCCATGGAAACTCCTATTAGGGATCAAACCTAGGATGTCGGGGTCTACAAACCATCCCAAGCCTCTAACCACTAGGTGTAATTACCAAATTTTGAAGTATTAAACTTGTTTATCTGTAATCTAGTTTAGAACCAGGAGTGGAGTCTGTTAAAAGAGTCTAATTGATTGTGTTTTGTCAAAACAGGGGCAAGGAGTGGAATCAACCCAAAAAGACTTGTTCTGGACAAGTTGGACCCCTAACCGGGTCAACCTATCCGGCAGGTGCCCCTCCGGCTGTTGCAGTGGTGAACAATGTGTTAAGCACAATTAAGAAAACAGTTTATTTGCTTGACATAACAACACTCTCACAGTTGAGAAAAGATGCTCATCCCTCATCTTATAGTGGTGAGCATTCAGGCAATGACTGCAGCCACTGGTGCCTTCCTGGATTACCTGATACCTGGAATCAGCTCCTATACGCAGCTCTCAGCAAGTGATTGCTAACTCAAAGAAACAATTTCAAAATTTTTCCAAATCATTGTTTAGTAAATTTAGGAGGGGGGACTTAAATATCTCATTTTAGTTCATTGGTGGATTATAAAAAGTGGGGCAAAGATCAATTGTAAAGTAATTGATTATTTCAAACAGAATAAATTATTGGGCATGCAGAAGAAGACGGCATTGCATATTGTGATTAGGAAAGCAAGAACTCAACACTGAGAAACCTTAAATTTGTTCAGTTAAGAGTTCTAATCTATTGTTTTCAAAATTGAAATCTAGTGTTGTTCATCTAGTATCAACTATGTACTACTGTAATAGTACAATTTAATAAATATTGCAAAGTTTTTAGATCCTCTTCAGTACTAACGTTAGCCCAACAGGCCATGTTTCAAGGCTGCTTTAAATCTGCTTATTTTTTGTTTGCAGTTAAAAAAACACACGCGTATATATAATCGAGTTTCAAATAAAAGTAAGGTTTTATTCAAATATAATGTTCTATAGTTGCTAACTATGATGCACGGTAAACTAATAAAAATGAAATCTTATGAAATATTGTATTAATAAAAAAGTAAATCAGGTTTGGTTCAAATGGAACCCACTGTGTAAGTACTTAATATAGAGTTTAAGGTTTATTAATTTTTCATTTACTATTTTGATTAAAGAGGTTTTCTTTAATCAAAATGAGTGCGAGTTAATCCAAACTTAACAAGGAGAAAGGTTCCATGGGAAAACAGTTTCTTTGGAAGAAGGCACGGCATGCCAAAACCCTAGCTTTCAGTAGAATGTTTTAGTGCCTACTCGGGAGGGAGGCTGTTTCTAGTTTATTCCTATCGTACTTTGTGAGCAGTGAGGAGAGTAAGTGCTAGTTTTCTTTCGAGAGTTATGGAGAAGTTGTTAGGTTCATGGGAGAAGCTGTCACTCTCGGATTCTAAGGGGAATAAGTTTGTAGTCCGAGATGAACTAGGAGTGGGTGAATTCTTGTTGGCAGCGAAATTCTATACTAAGCGAGTTCTGAACATGGAGGCTATAGCAAAAACCTTCACCTTGTTATGGAAGACCAAAAAGGGGTTTGAAATTAGGGATATGGGGGATCACATGGTGTTGTTTGTCTTTCCTAAGGCATCAGATATTAAGAGGATTCTATCGGGGGAGCCATGAACGTTCGACAAACATTTGGTTGCTCTGAAAAGGATGGATACGAATGAAGATATTAGAGAGCTGGATTTTAGTGTGACTCACTTTTGGGTGCAGATTCATGATTTACCCTTACGAAGCTTTTCATTGACAGTAGCGAAGGAGATCATTTCAATAGCCAACAATGTAGATTCAAGAGCATCGGAGGAAGGGAGTGGGAATGCCTTTAATTTCATACGACTTAGGGTTGCAGTGGATACGACCAAACCCCTGTGTCGAGGTCGCAAGATTGCTATGGCAAATGGCAAGGAAGAATGGTAAGCTTCAAGTATGAGAGGCTACCTAATATATGTTACTGGTGCGGCAAGTTGACGCGCAGTGACAGAGACTGTCCACTATGGGAACAAAGTAGAGGATCTTTGAGAGGAAGGGACCAGTAGTTTGGGGCGTGGCTGCGTGCTTCAACACCAAACCTGTCGTGGTGAACAGTGATCCGAGTGGTGGGGATAGAGGATGATGAACGCAGAGAGGGTGATGACCTTAATGGAGACACTAAGGGACTGGAATTAGTGCCGGAGAGAGATGGAGATGAGGATACGGAACAAGGAGTGGAGTCCGGTGCTGGTCCGATGGGTGATCTCCCTGTCATTAATGATATTCCGCAAAATCCGGAGGGCAGTAATGGGACCAATACAAATATGGAAACAAATTTGAATAATTCAACGGTTTCAAATTTGGTCAATAACATGCAGGAAGCGGAATTTCAAGAGCAGTTAAAGGGCATTGATGATGAGTTGAAGAAATATGATAATGTAGAGGGATTTAAGGAAACACAGGTTGAAAAAAGTTTAGAGGAAGGCTCAGGGCAATCAACGAAGCAGACTTTATGTGGGCTCAAGTCTTTGGGCTTGGACTTAAGCTCAGTTACAGCCCACGATGAAAGAAAAATAAAATCTAGAGGCTAGGTCCGTAGAGATAGAATTATTAGTGAGCCCATAGTGCAAAGTTTATCTCTGTTAACAAAGAGAACACACATAGACGAGGAAGACGAAGATAGTGTACTGGATGTGAGTAAGAAGAAGGTGGCCAAGGAAAATACAATGACAACGGTGGAGACTGGTTCCCAGCCTCGCCGACACCAATGATTCTTTTAGCATGGAACTGCCGGGGGCTTGGGAATCGCCGAGCAGTTGGTCAGCTTGTAGACTTAGTGCAAGCAAAAGGTCCTGCGATAGTGTTTTTATCTGAAACATGGTCGGATAGAGAACATATGGACTGGGTTTGATGTCAATTGAAGTTTGATGGGTGTTTTACAGTCCCTAGTGATGGAAGAGGGGGAGGATTGGCTATGTTATGGAGGGATGAAGATGTAGTATGGATTGACAGCTTCTCTAATGATCACATTGACGTCATTGTGCATGGGTGTATCGAGAATGCATGGCGCTTGTCGGGATTCTATGGGGAGCCTGAGACATCTAGAAGAAGTGAAGGGTGGAATATGTTACGCATGCTTTGTTCAAAACCAAAACTACCGTGGTGTGTTTTCGGCGATTTTAATGAACTATTGGAGGTGAGTGATAAGAGTATAGGGGTGCCACGGTCCCATAATCTCACGCAATCTTTTCGAGAAATGTTAGACGAAGGTGGCTTCGTTGACTTAGGGTACACAGGTCCAAACTTTACGTGGCATGGAAGATGGAGGGGTGAGTTGGTATGGGAGTGGCTAAACAGAGGTGTTGCCAACTACGAATGGTTAGATTGATTCCCCACGGGCAGAGTTGAACACCTCCATTGCTTCACGTCTGATCATAAACCTTTGCTACTTAACCTTGATCCAAATGGGGAGAGTCAAAGATGGAAGCGTAAGCCGTTTAGGTTCGAAGCGATGTGGACAGCGGACCCGAGGTGCAGCAACACGGTGGCTAGAGCATGGGCAACTCATGCGGTAGGCACTCCTATGCACATAGCAACTGTGAAGCTCAAAAAATGCAAGAAGAAGTTGAAAAAGTGGAGTCGACTCCATTTTGGTAATGTGAAGAAACAGATAAAGGAAACAAAGGAACTTTTGTGGCAGGCAAAAGCTAAATTGGTCAATGATGGAAATCATCAGGAAGTGGTAACACTGAAGGTAGAGCTAAGCAAGCTTTATGACAAAGAAGAACTGATATGGCATCAAAGGTCTAGAGTTCAATGGATTAAGAGTGGAGATAGGAACACCAAGTTCTTCCATGGAATAGCCACTCAAAGAAAACAAAGGAATTTCATCAAGGGACTCAGGGACAATTGTGTAGTTTGGCAAACAGAGGAAGGAGTGATTTCAAAGATGCTTGTTGATTTCTATGCAGGTTTATTCACAACATCAAATCCGCATAATTTAGAGAGCATTTTAGAAGGTTTCCAAGAGGTGGTAACGTCAGAGATGAATGCCAAACTTACAACCCCATACATAGGAGAAGAAGTGGAATGTGCCATAAAAGAAATGGCTCCCCTAAAAGCCCCTGGACCGGATGGTATGCCTCCACTCTTTTATCAAACTTATTGGTCAAATGTGGGAATGGATATTACTCAAGCTATGTTATCTTGCCTTAATTCTGGATCTATCTTAAAATCAATTAATCACACTTTTATTTCTTTGATTCCAAAAGTTAAAAATCCAGAAAAAGTGTCAAAGTTTAGACCTATAAGTTTATGCATGTGATTTACAAAATTGTCAGTAAGGTTATAGCAAATAGGTTAAAACCTATGCTAAATAACATCATCTCAGAAACTCAAAGTGCTTTTATTGCTGAGAGGTTGATTACTGATAACATTTTGATTGCTTATGAATCATTGCATCATATGAAGACAAGCTGTACAGGAAAAACAAGTTTCATGGCTCTAAAACTCGACATGAGCAAGGCGTATGACAGGGTGGAATGGGTTTTCTTGGAGAAAATTCTGTTGAAGTTGGGTTTTCATAGATCTTGGGTGACGCTAATTATGGAGTGCATCTCTACGGTGTCCTATTCCATCTTGGTGAATGAGGAGCCACAAGGAATGATTTCACCAACTCAAGGAATTAGACAAGGGGACCCTTTGTCTCCTTATCTATTTCTTTTTTGTGCAGAAGGTCTAAACTCTATTCTAAGAAGAGCCGCAGATAATAGGGAGATTCATGGCTTCTCAATTTACAAAAAGGGACCGAAGCTAACCCATCTCTTTTTTGTAGATGATTGCCTTTTATTTTGTGGGTCCACCTTGGAGGAATATGAGAAATAAAAGAACTCCTAGCCACCTATGAAGCGGCATTAGGTCAAGTAGTGAATAAGGAAAAGACTACTCTTTTCTTCAGCAAAAACACAGGTGAAGCTACCCAAGAAGCAATCAAGGAGTCTCTAGGCCTTCTAGCAATCTAGCATTATGATAAATATTTGGGATTACCTTCATTTGTAGGAAGAAATAAGAAGGCATGCTTTACCCAAATTAAAGAATGCCTTTGGTCCAAAATGCAAGGATGGAAAAAAAAGTTTCTTTCCCAAGCCGGTAGGGAGATTATGATAAAGACCGTTATCCAATCAATTTCGGCATACTCAATGAATGTATTTAAACTTCCGGTTAGCCTATGTAAAGACATTGAGGCAATGATTCAGAAGTTTTAGTGGGGGCAAGGAGAGACAAAGAAGATTCATTGGGTGAAATGGAGTACTTTGTGCTCATCCAATCGGTTGGTGGTATGGGCTTTCGTGATATCCAAAACTTTAATAAGGCAATGCTAGCAAAGCAGGTTTGGCGGCTGTACCACAAAAGGGACACTTTATTATACAAAGTCCTAAGTGTAAAATATTTTCCGGAGGGTAGCATTTTGGAGGTCCCTATATCTTTGAATGGGTCGTATGCGTGGAAAAGTATTTTACAATCTAGAGAGGTGATCCTAAAAGGTGCTGTCTGGAGAGTTAGGGATGGGCGTTCTATTAATATATGGGAGCATAAATGGCTTCCGGAACCTGGAAGAGGCAAGATAGTTTCACCAAGGGTGGATGCAAGTGTCGAGAAAGTCTCTGATCTTTTCTATCCTAATACTAGGGATTGGAATATTGAGTTGCTGGAGAGCTCCTTTTATCCTTGGGAGGTGGAGACAATAAGGAGGATTTACGTGAGCAAGTTGCATCAAGTGGACTATCTTGTATGGCCTTTGTCGCCTGATGGAAGCTACACGGTCAAAACAGCTTACCACATGCTTGCATCTGAGGTGCTTCATTCTTCTCCTTCTTCCTCTGGTGGGATGGCTGGGAATGTGTGGAAAGGAATTTGGAAGATTAGAACTTCCCAAAAAATCAAGCACTTCATTTGGAGAGCGGCAAAGGACTCACAACCCACAAAGCAAATCCTGGTACGTCGGCAAATCCCAGTGGACGAGACTTGTTCATTTTGTGAAGAACACCAGGAAACAATTCTACACGTGCTATGGCTTTGTGACCATGCGAAGGCGGTTTGGAAATTGTGTTTCTGCTTCACTAAACTGTATCAAAGGGTGTTTAGATCTTTCTTGGATCTCTTTGAGGCTGTTTTGGAGCTGGGTTCTGCCTTCAACGTGGCTGTTTTTGCCACAACCGCATAGAGTCTATGGCAGTGTCGGAATAGGCTTTGCGAGCACCAGCCAATGTGGCCCCTTCATGAGGTCCACAAACGAGTGAAGGAGATGGTGATGGAATTTTTGGACGTCCATAAACAGGTCCCTAGTCCAGTTTCACGATCACCTTGGGCTAGCTGATCCCCACCACCAGAGGGTGTTTACAAAGAAAATTTTGACGCGGCATTGTTTAAGCATTGCAACTGTGCCAAACTTGGAGTGGTGGTAAGGGACTATAACGGCGATGTGATAGCAACTTTGAGCCAAAGAATCGCGCTACCACATTCAGTAGAGCACGCTGAAGCTCTAGCGGCAAGTCGAGCCGTTACACTGGCTAGGGAGCTGTGTCTGTCTCAGATGGTTTTTGAAGGAGATTGCCAAAGGTTATTGCAGCCATAAACTCGACAGGAGCATGCCATACTCTATTCGGCCATATTATAGATGAGATCCGTTGTCTTAGTTCTACTCTGGTTACTAGTTGTTTTGTGCACGTTCGTAGGGAGGGTAATAAAATAGCCCATGCCCTAGCTAGAAGAGCAGTTCTAACTGCAGATACTGATATTTGGGTAGAAGAGCTACCCAATGATGTGGATGATATATTTCATTCTGAAATTATTCAATAAAACTCGCTTACTTCTTTCTCAAAAAAAAAAAAAAAAAATGAGTGCGAGTTAAAGAGGTAGAAAGTCTGTGTTGTATATCCAAAAGTTAAGCCATTTTTGAATATATACTACTGTCAATTTCTTTAAGACTTTCTCTTCTCTCCTGTATATTTGTTAAAATATTTAGTATTCTAAAAAAAAAAATGTTTTTGTTGTTGCTGGAGATGAAAACGCATTAGTTACTAAGGGGCTGTTTGGATTGACAATTTCTATAACTCAATTCTCAGTTTCCATAACTCATAACTCAAAAATGGTGAGACCCATAGCAAAAAAGGTTGTTTGGCAAACGATAACTCTGTTTCCATCACTCAATTCTCTAATTTTTGAGTTATGAGTTATGGAAACTGAAAACAACCAAAGACTGTTTTCAGTTTTCATAACTCATAACTCAATGGTAATATTGTAATTAAACACACATAGGGGACCCACAGCCACAACTTATGACCACCTTTTGACTTTCTTTCTTTTTCCACTTGTTCGGTCTTTAGTTCTGGTTTTTTTTTTTTTTTTTTTTTTTTTTTTTTTTTAAAGCTTCGAAGAGTTTGGGTACTAAAAAAAAAAATTAAGAAAAAGCTGCACCGGCTGACAGGTATGGGCCCACATATAGTGTGAAAAATATTGAATGATGGAAATTGGGTGATGATGTCAAACGAGTGTGGAAAATTGAGTGATGAGTGATGAGTGATGGAAATTGAGTGATCAAAAAAATGAATCCAAACAGCTCCTAAAGTTCATAGGACAACTCAATAGGCATGGGTTAAGTGAATCAGAATTGGTGATTTTTTTTTTAATAATTATTTTATATCACATTTGAATAAGTTGTTTATTTCTCTTATTTGTCCCTTTTTTTGGGGAGTTGTAATGATATTGTATGCATGAATGACATGATTTTCTCATTAGGGAATATTTTATTGTGTATTGATTGAAAATTCAAATATGGTAAACTTAAAAGGCAAATGGTAATCACTTTAATGTGTTAGACTGTGCTTTAAGACTTGAGGACTTCTATTGTAATATTTATTATAAATTTATTACGTAATGAGTATAATTATGGTAATAATAATATAATTTAGGTTTGTAACTGAAAATAATGATTTAAGTATGGCAATTTTGTTTCCTGTTCAGTTTCTACACCCAAACGTCCATATCTCCCTCTTTCCTTAATTTTTATTTTTCTTTTAATTTAAAATTTTAATTAATTCTAATAATTATTAGATATTTTCACACATTTAACTTTTACAACTTTTTTTTAATGTCATCATAAATCATAATGGGCTCTAATAGAAAATAATTATTGTTTTTTTCATTAATATAATAGGTAGGTCAAAGGAGAATGGAAATTGGAATAGAAGACAAAAAAAGAAAAAAAAAATCAAGAGAAGACATTATCTTTATAGGGAAGGTTTTTTTTTTAGGAGTAATTTATGGAGACCCATTTTATTATATATAAAATAATAGTGCATATAATTAGATAAAATATTTAAATCGTTTTTTTAAATCGTTTTTTTTTTTCAAAGATTGTATGCAACATTTTTTTTTTTAATTAAAGATAGTTTGATAAAAAGTTTAATCTTTTCATTTTTTTTTTTGGCTGGAAAATAATTTTAGAAAGTACTCACTTTTTTTTCTTTAAATTAGTATATATATAATTAGATATTTATAAAAAATTTAATTATTAAATGTTTTTTTAAAAGATTTTATGCGACTATATGGTGCTTCAATTCTTTTCTTCTTCTTCTTTATTTATTTATTTAGGAAGGGTACTTCAATTCTTTATTATAATAAAAAGAATTAATTTTATTTTATAATTATATTATTTTTTATCAAATGGTTAAATGTGAATTGTAAATAGGGAAAAATATATATTAGTAAATAATATAGCTATGCACAGTGTTATTAAACTCAGCCCGGCCCGACCGGTCGGACCTGTAACTTGGTGACCCAACACATAGACCGGTTTGGGTCATTAATTGGATCGGATGTATATTAGACCCGATCAAAACTAGGAAAACCTGGTGAGTTTTAAGCAAACCGTGTGACCTGGCTAGATTTTAATAACCCAGATAACTGATGGTACTCTCTCGTCTAAAGCTTATGCTTATAAGGCCTAGGAGGGAGGGAGATTTCTTCGATGTGAGATACCAAAGGAGAGTACAGAAAGCCAAAAAGGCTACCAAGTAACTCCAAAAAAGTACCCACAGTTGATAATATGGTAATTTAAATAAGAGAAAACCCAAAGGAAAAAAAAAAAAATGATCTCTCACTTATTTACTATTTAATGTATGATAATATGATAATTTAATAACATATTATTTTTCAGTTTCACGTAGCCAGTTAGCACATAGATACATATGAGTATATCAAAATATGTTACATTGTTCAATACTTGAACTTTATTTTCTCTTCTTTTGTTTGCGTTTTTTGCCCTTTATTTGTTTGTTGCTTTAAGTTTAACTGATGGTACTCTCTCGTCTAAGGCTTGCGCTTATAAGGCCCGGGGGGGAGGGAGATTTCTTCGATGTGGGATACCAAAGGAGAGTACAAAAAGCCAAAAAGGCTACCAAGTAACTCCAAAAAAGTACCCACAGTTGATAATATGGTAATTTAAATAAAAGAAAACCCAAAGGAAAAAAATAAATAAATAAAAGTGATCTCTCACTTATTTACTGTTTAATGTATGATAATATGATAATTTAATAACATATTATTTTTCAGTTTCACGTAGCCAGTTAGCACGTAGATATGTATGGAGTCCAAATTTTCTGTCCTACTTTTCCTGCTCCACTCTATACTCCACCAATAAAAACTTGCCACAAGTTCACCTAATTAATTAATTACTACCATTATTGACTTATTAATACTACCATTATTAATTAATGGTAGTAATTAATTAATTAGGTGAACATGTGGCAAGTTTTTATTGGTGGAGCATAGAGTGGAGCAGGAAAAGTGGGACAGAAAATTTGGACTCATATGTAAGAGTATATCAAAATATGTTACATTGTTCAATACTTGAACTTTATTTTCTCTTCTTTTGTTTGCGTTTTTTGCCCTTTATTTGTTTGTTGCTTTAAGTTTAAGTCTTAAACCCTTTTTGTTCTCTTCTTTTGTTTACGTAATTTGATTTTTCTTTTTTTTTAATATTAAAAATTTTAAGATATGTAACAAGATTTTATTTAGCAAAAATTTTGTTGCAATCTTATGGCATTCCTTTATTTTGCTTGTGAATTTATCGAATTTCTAATGCTATTACTTGTAAAACCTTAATTTTTAATTATAATGGCGCGTTTATTTTAGGCACATGCCTTTTTTTAAAAAAAAATTACATATTAATGTTAGGATTTCACAAAATTATATAAATATATATATATATTAAAAAAAATTTATTTGACCTTACGGTTCAACCAGTGGGTTATCGGTTGAACCAATGACCCGACTCGTAGACTGGGTCAATGTCCAGTCCAAGTTTAATAACAATGGACATGCATCATCACTTTAAGAGTATTAAATGTAAGGTACCATTAATTTTATAATTAAATGTATTGTCATATGGCATATGTGAGACTTTAAGAGTATTAAATGTAGGGAAATACTAACAAGTGTTTTTAGGACACTGGTTAATAATCCATTTTAGGAAAATTTTGATACCATTTTTATGGAAAATGAAAAAAGTTATCAAAATATTAATTGCTTTTTTTTAATTTCCCATAAAAAATTTATTTAAATGAATTATTAACAATTGACATGCATCATCACTTTAAGAGTATTAAATGTAAGGTACCATTAATTTTATAATTAAATGTATTGTCATATGGCATATGTGAGACTTTAAGAGTATTAAAGAGTATTAAATGTAGGGAAATGCTAACGAGTGCCCTTAGAGCACTGGTTAATAATTCATTTTAGGAAAGTTTTGATACCCTTAAAGCACTAGTTAATAATTCATTTTAGGAAAATTTTGATACCACTTTTATGGGAAATGAAAAAAGCTGTCAAAATATTAATTACTTTTTTTTATTTTTTATTTTCCATAAAAACTTTTCCATTAACCAATACCCTAAGGACATTCGTTAGCATTTCCCTTAAATGTAAGGTAACATTAATTTTATAATTAAATGTATTGCCATATATGTGAGACTTTAAGAGTATTAAATGTAAGGTACCATTAATTTTATAATTAAATGCTTTTAGGACACTGGTTAATAATCTATTTTAGGAAAATTTTGATACCATTTTTATGGAAAATGAAAAAAGTTATCAAAATATTAATTTTTTTTTTCATTTCCCATAAAAACTCTATTTAAATGAATTATTAACAATTGACATGCATCATCACTTTAAGAGTATTAAATGTAAGGTACCATTAATTTTATAATTAAATGTATTGTCATATGGCATATGTGAGACTTTAAGAGTATTAAAGAGTATTAAATGTAGGGAAATGCTAACGAGTGTCCTTAAAACACTGGTTAATAATCCATTTTAGGAAAGTTTTGATACCCTTAAAGCACGGGTTAATAATTCATTTTAGGAAAATTTTGATACCACTTTTATGGGAAATGAAAAAAGCTGTCAAAATATTAATTACTTTTTTTTTCCATTTTCCATAAAAACTTTCTTTAAATGAATTATTAACCAGAGGAAATTATTGTGTACTCCTGAAGTATCATAAATGCGTACTCCCTATTCTCACATGAATGGTGGGTCCCACTAATTAGTGGGACCCACCATTCATGTGAGAAGAGGGAGTACGCATTTATGGTATTTCGGGAGTACCTAATAATTTTCTATTAACCAGTGTCCTAAGGACATTCGTTAACATTTCCCTTAAATGTAAGGTAACATTAATTTTATAATTAAATGTATTGCCATATATGTGAGACTTTAAGAATATTAAATGCAAGGTACCATTAATTTTATAATTAAATGTATTATCATATGTCAAATGTGAGATGTTATAGACAAATTGCTACTTGCCACATGTCATCCTATGTCCACATCATTCTAAATAAATAGAAGATAGCACCATTTATTTATTTTTTTTTCTGAGGAAAAAGATAGCTCCATTTATCATCGTTGTATGCATCTACAAGCTAAATCCAACTTTTATATTATAGTATATATTATAAATAAATTATAGATTATAGATAAATGATAGGTCGCAGTACCAACAATGAATGAAGTGTAAACCATGGTTTTAAAAACTAGATGGAATCAGCCGCTCCCCAGTTCGGCCTAGTATAAATCCCAAAACCAGTAAAAACCGTGAACTGAAGACAAATCCAATTTTGCTTTCAGTCGTTTTTTCAAAACCATGGTATAAACTCTATCTAGATTGAATGGTTCGTGAAACGTAGGTCACGGGTACCACCAATTAATACTTTACCAAATGAAGTGAGACAAACGTCTTGACTCTTGAGACAACTCAGATAAGTGCAACCAGCGATTTGGCAAGCTATAAAAAGAGCCCACAATTGTCTGGATGGCCATGTCTTCATCATAGACACAATACACTATAAACCCATGTCATTCTTTCCCTATAAATTCTATATCACGGATTTCTTTTATTCACGGTTCTGAATTTAATCACATACTTTCATAATCAAGACCTAAAAACCGAGATGGGATTTCGTTTCCAGGCCTTAATCTCTTGCTTTCTTCAGGTTCTGCTCTTGTTGTTGTCTCTGGAGCAAGCAAGAGCTGGACAGTTCTACAATGTGACCAGGTTAACAAGAGGTAGGAAGCAAGCGAGTGATTGCAATTTGTTCAAAGGCAAATGGGTTATTGATCCTTCATATCCTCTCTATGATTCAAGCTGTCCATACATAGACCCTGAGTTTAATTGCCAAAAGTATGGTAGACCTGATAAGCAGTACCTTAAGTATGCTTGGAAACCTGATTCCTGTGACTTGCCCAGGTAATATAATCAAGTATATATATAAACTCACGACTTGCTCATCAACTTTTGTTTACGTTAACCAAGTTTGGAGTGGCAAATAGCAAAAGTAATAATATGTTTGTTTAGAAAATACTATGACAGAACACAAATGTTTCGGAACATGTTTTTTGAATATTGTTTCACTGAGAAACCAATTATTAATTTTGAAGTATGGTTTATTGTTTTCGTTGTAGGTTTGATGGGATGGGATTTCTGAGGAGGTGGAGAGGAAAGAAGATAATGTTTGTGGGTGACTCACTGAGTCTGAACATGTTTGAATCATTGTCATGTATGATTTACGCGTCAGTGCCCAGTGCCAAATACAACTCTGTGATGAGTAAAGAGTCCGTGACCTTTCCGGTGAGCTCAATTTCGCCTTTTTTTTATTTATTTATTTATTATCAAATCAATTTTATTTAGTGATTCACTTCATATCTTTCTCTTTCTCTGTTTTTTTATGATGATAACTCTTTATTATTAAATTAATCAATTTTTAGTATAAATAAGAAGTAAATCCCAGATTTTTTATTTAATTTTCCTATAGATTTTGATAATTTTTTATCATTCAACTAATCAACTTTTAGTATAAATGAGAAATAAATCCCAAATTTTTTATTTAATTTTTAAAAATTTTACCAGTTAAACTAATTAGAATTTATATCTTTCTTCTTTTCTTTTTTTTTTTAATCATTATTTAGAATGTTTTATTCTTCCACTTTTTCATGTACAAGGTTAGGACAAGAATGATGAGTCACCCATACCATTTGACAGTCTGTGATCGCTCGATCATCATGAAGCCATACGCAACCTTCCCTCTTATACGCGCTTATTATTATTTTTTTCTTTCTCTATGGTCATTATTGTAGGAATAGGTATAATAACACGTGGTAGGTGTTTCAAAAAAAAAAAAAAAAAAAAAAAAAAACACACGTGGTAGGTCAAATTACATTTGGATCCTTGGTTCATATATGTACCAGCTTAAATTTAATAAAAGGGAAATAGTCTCCCTACAAATTAGTTACAAAATAAATCATTTAAACTTTTTCTAAATCATTTTATTAAATGTGAATTTTGAAAATTTTATTATTAAATAGCATGCTTTTATTGTATTTTTCATGTTTACAAACTTTGAACATCGGTTTTAGTTTTTTCTTACATAAAGTCTTTTAAGGAGATTAAAAGTCGTTAAGATTTGAAACCATTCTCTTCAATTCAGTGGCGGTTCTAGAAATTTTTCTCATGATGTTTCCTTAATAAATATAAATTATATAATCTATTAAAAAGAGAAATTCATATATTGACAACAACAACAATAATAAAAATACGCAAATATATAAAGTTTACAATTACCTCTTATGAGTTTTCATATTTTGAAATCGGTGCATGATAGTCTCATTATCAATGCTACAAGTTATATCTCTTTCAATATACACAACCAAACAATCATTCATCTACTGAATGTAGAACAAATTATAGAGCAAAATTTAATTTTATTGGCATAAAAAACTGAAGGTGTTCCCAAATTTTTTTTGAAAGGTAAACAAACAAAAAATTTTAAATTATTATTATTATTATCATTATATATATATATATATATAAATTAGGTCAGGATGGTCCTAGGACCACCCTGGCCTTAGGATGACGCCGCCCCTGCTACCAATCGAGGCAAAAAGAAAAAGGAGCTACCAGTCGAACCAAGATAGTCAAACACTCATACACTTTGGCCCCTAACTATAAATTATGATTGCAAGTTGTGAGCTAATCCAAACAAATGAAATTATTGGCCACTCTGGTCCACGTGAATATTCATACAGTACAAGAAGTCACTGTCTTAAATCGTGAATAAACTTGTCTTGTGAATCTGTGAGTCGTGACTGACTTTTTAATGTCCGCACCAACATTTTTTATGAAAAAAAAAAATTAAGAATAAGAGAAAATTATAATTTTGATCTGCATTTTCCTTCTTTTGAAATTTCATGTTCTTAAAATCAAAGCATGTTCCGAAAACTGAAAGTAAAGAAGATGAAAAATGTTAGAAGTATATATATATATATATATTTTTTTTTTTCTTGTAACAAGTTATGGTTGATATAACATTATTTTTAAAATTATATATAATTGATGTCATTTTTATGGTTTACAATATATCCTCTTATATTGATGTCCTTTTCATTTTGATGTCATTTTTGTATGCTAAACTTATTGATTTTAAATGAAGGGTAAGACCTTAAAAAAAAGGGTAAGAGTTAAATGAAAAGAACAAATGTATATGTATGGGTGCAGGAGTATGGGGTTAGTTTGCTTCTACATAGAACGCCATACCTTGTGGATATAGTGAAAGAAGACGTGGGCCGCGTGCTAAACCTAGACTCAATCCAGGGTGGAAATTCATGGAAAGGGATGGACATGCTGATCTTCAACTCGTGGCATTGGTGGACCCACACAGGAGACTCTCAGCCGTACGTTTACCTATCTCATTTGCAATTCATTCTTTTGTTTTGCATTCTGGGACTTATGCTCATACAGTAGATTAGATTTTGTCTCGTTTTCAATAATAATTTTAGGGTTAAAATGTAAAATTCGCCTTTTAAGTTTTTTCGGAATTTATTTCAATTTTCTAATTTTACTTTCGTTTATTTCAATTTTTGAAATTTAGATTTATTCAATTATGACATTTCCGACAATTTTTGTTAACATTTTTTGAAAAAGAAAATTTGAAAAATATTTTTCAATCATTAATTAGAATTTTTTAATTTAAAAATTTTGAAGAAAAATTAAAAAATTTTGAAAAATTAACCACAAAATACAACAAAAGTTAATGAAAAAATCTTAATTGAATAAACTTGAAAGTTAAAGTACTGAAATAAATTTTGATGAAGCATAAAAGATGAGTTTTGTATGACTTGAAAATGTGCTTGATAAGTCTGCTAGCTTGGTGCCCTTAGACAATACAGATTTGGGTTCCTATAGATGTCTGTAATATCTATATTATTGGACCTAGAGTGTGTAAACAACATTCCAAATGAGAAGGCATGCTATAGCTAGGGCTAATTGCATCATGCGATAACACTTTTGATGGCTATGATTAAAAGTTATAAAACTTACTTTTAATCTCGACCTTTAGATTAAAACTTGTAAGTTTCAACATTTTTACCATTTTACCTTCTCAACTTTTTACTCTTACAATTGCGTTATGCAAACGTACCACAATCCTCACATCTGTTAACAAATTCTATGTAGTAAAATTTATATTGCGTTTTATTTACACTTTTATAATGTTGTGGCTGCGGATGCTTGTGGAATGCAGGTGGGATTATATCCGAGATGGGAGTAATTTGTACAAAGATATGGACCGTCTAACAGCATTTAATAAGGGGCTCAACACATGGGCTAGCTGGGTTGATCAAAATGTTGATCCTACTCAAACCAAGGTCTTCTTTCAGGGGATTTCTCCCACCCATTATCAGTAAGTGAAAATCCCGAGCTATTCCATTAATTACTATTATTATAGTATAGACCAAAAAGTTAACAACAATGCTTACAAAGTAGAAGTTCAATAGAAACTTAGTTATTGTGCTTCAAAGCCCAAACCGAGGTGCATTGTTCATCAAATTCTTTAATTGCAAAATATGCTTAGTAGTAGTCCCAATAGATCAATGGCCTAATGGCATCAATTGCAGCAATGAGGTGTCCAATTTTCGAGCCTGGAAGTAGCATTGTACATGGGAACTTGGGAGGGTCTGGGTCACCCAACCTATTTGATTGGTTGGCAATATATGTGCAATAAAAAATAAATAAATAAAGGGTACCAAAATCAGAGTTGTACTAGCAATCTAGCAGCACTAATAGTTACTAAATTTTGAATTATTAAATACTTGTCTATAGTCAAGTTTAGAACCAGGGGTGGAGTCAGTTAAAAGAGTCTAATGGAAAACAAATGAGTAACAAAAATATTGATTGCTTTTTGTTGAAACAGGGGCCAGGAGTGGAATCAACCCAAAAATACTTGTTCTGGAGAAGTTGAACCTCTATCCGGGTCAACCTATCCAGCAGGTCCACCGCCAGCTACTGCTGTGGTGAACAATGTGTTAAGTAAGATTAAGAAACCTGTTTATTTGCTTGACATAACAACTCTCTCACAATTGAGAAAAGATGCGCACCCCTCAGCTTATAGCGGTGAGCATCCAGGCAATGACTGTAGCCACTGGTGCCTTCCTGGATTGCCTGATACCTGGAACCAGCTCCTATACACAGCTCTCAGCATGTGATTGCCAACAAAAAGAAAAAATTTTAATTTTTTTTTCCAAATTATTGTTTTGTAAAATTGGTGAGGTATTTGAACATCTCATTTTAGTTCATTGGTGGATCATAATAAGCAGGGCAATGATCAATTGTAAATTAATTGATTATTTAAAACACAAACATTGTGCAATGATATAAAAAAAAGGGTCTGACATAGAGATGAAGATGGCATTGCATGTGACTAGGAAAGCAGGAGCTCAAAGCTGAAAAGACTTAAATTTGTTCAGTTAAAGTTATGTTCTATTGTTTACAATTGATATCTAGCGCTGTTCATTGAGTATTAGCTATCCGCTATTGTAATTGTACAATTTAATAAATATTGCAAAAGTTTATAGATCTTTTTGAAGTCCTTTTCAGTACAAACATCAGCCCAAAAGGCCAAGTTTCAAGGTTTGCTTTTAAATCTGTTTAATTTGTTTGCAGTTTAAACACAGCCTTTTAATTGAGATGAGTTTGCAGTAAGTTGAAGTGGGTGAATTCTAATTAAGCTAATTGAAAGGAGTTCACTCTGACATTGCAAAAAAACTTAAGATACATTCATATTGCTGTGTATGAGCTCTACAGTTGCAGAAACCATGCTACCAAGTCTTAATTACATAAGACCAAGACTATGATAAGCTAAGAAGCATCCCAAGGCCTTCCACCATAAGCAGAGACTTACAACACCACAACTTCAAGAAATCTTACTTTTCTGCTAAAGTATCTTCGTATTTACTGTCAATTTTTGCCCAGGCAGGTTTTGAGTTATCCAATTCTCAAGTTTCAGCTTTGCCGTTATCACTAGTATGCTACTCCCAAAATCATAACAATCATCTCTAGCAATTTTCTGATTTTATAGTCCCCAAGATGCCAAACAGAAATACTATCATATTATCATCCTAAAAGAGTCATCACTAAACATCTATAGTGCTTGTTAAAACAGCAAAAGGCAAGGCATATAAAGAAACCTGTGTCAAAAACAATATTATTGACCATTCACAGCAAGACTTAGAGGCAGCTCACATATATTTCATGTCTTTTTTTTTCCCCCCACTGTCCTACTAAATGAATCAGCAGAGCCGTTGCTATCCTGGTAGGTTTGGTGAACCACCAGTTGGCCATGGTCTTTTAACAAGAATCCTGGAATCAATGACAGCATTGAACTCACTTAGGTATGTTTGCTTTTCAGATCATGCAAATAACGAATTCTGCTTTAGTTTACACCACATGATATCTAATCCCAATAACACAGCAAGAAACACTGAAACAGACAACACTAAGTGCTGCATTTTTCCAGAATACTAGATGGGTTACTGACTTGGTAAAAAATTGGTGGGATTCTTATCAGTTTCATGGTACGCCGAGCTTTGTTTTGGCTAATAAACTCAAGGCCCTCAAATTAGATTTGAAGAAGTGGAATGAAACAGTTTTTGGTGATACAGCTCAACAGAGTTTCTCTACTAGGATGTATTTCGGCTGTGGATGAGACTGAAGAGACTAGAACCTTGCTAGAAGGGGAACAGTGTGAACGTGATCAGGCTAAAGCGGATCTTGAGAGAATTATGTTGATGGAGGAAATTAGTTGGAGACAAAAATCTAGGCTGCTTTGTTTGAAGGAAGGGGAAAAAAAATATGAAGTTCTTTCATAGGCTTGCAAACTCTCATCGCTGCAACTACCCCATAGGGCGATTAGTGGTGGATGGGGAGGAGATAAACAATCGGAATACCATCAAGGAAAAGATAGTGGAGTTTTATAAGGCTCTGCATTCGGAATCAAGTATCCGTAGGCCCTTGCTGGATGGGATGGAATTTTCTATTTTGGAAGAAGAAATGTCTTGCTAGCTGGAAAGGTGTTTTTCAGAGGATGAGGTGTTTGAGGCGGTACCCAATATGAATGGGGATAAAGCTCCGGGTCTGGATGGGTTCACGATGTCTATTTTTCAATCCTGTTGGGGTATTCTAAAGGAAGATGTTATGAAGGTATTTCATTATCTCCATGCTCACAGTAATTTTGAAAAGAGTCTTAATGCTACATTCATTACCCTCATTCCAAAAAAGCCTGGGGCAGTGGAGATAAAGGATTTCCAGCCAATTAATTTGATTTCTGGGGTCTACAAGATCCTGGCAAAAGTTTTGGCTAATAGGCTTGAAAAGGTACTTCATAAAGTGGTGCTTGAACCTCAAAATGTCTTTGTCAAAGAGCGACAAATATTGGATTCAGTGCTGATTGCAAATGAATGTTTAGACAGCCACCTTAAATCTGGAATTCCTGGGGTTTTGTGTAAGTTGGATTTGGAGAAAGCATATGATCATGTGCATTGGAATTTCCTGTTGTATGTGCTTCGAAGGTGTAGGCTTGGTTCTAGATGGAGGCAGTGGATTTTTTCATGTATTTCCACAGTTCGTTTTTCTGTGCTTGTTAACGGTAGTCCAGCTGGTTTCTTTCATAGTTCACGAGGTTTGAGATAGGGGGACCCTTTATCCCCTCCCTTGTTTGTGATTGTTATGGAGGCCGTCAGCCGGATGTTTGAGAGAGATAGAATTGGAAACTTTGTCTCAGGTTTTTCAGTGGGTGGAAATTCTAGGGGCCAGTTTGAGATCCCTCATCTTCTCTTCGCAGATGATACTTTGATTTTTTCTTGTGGAGCGGATTCAGAGCAAATTTGGCATTTGAAAGCAGTGTTTGTCTGGTTTCAGATTGTATATGGTTTAAAAAAAAATTTGGGGAAATCTAAACTGGTTCCGGTTGGAAATGTACAGAATGTTGAAACTTGGCTGGTATTTTAAGATGTAAAGTGGCATCGTTACACATGACTTATTTGGGGCTTCCTTTAGGTGCTACTTTCAAGGCGAAACCTATTTGGACTAGTGTGATGGAGAAAATGGAGCAGCGGTTGGCTGGGTGGAAAAGATTGTATCTTCCTAGGGGGGCTGAATCAATTTATTGAAAAGCACCTTACCCAGCCTGCTTACATTCTACCTATCTCTGTTTCCTATCCCGGTAAGTGTTACTAGATGTATTGAAAAATTACAAAGGGATTTTCTGTGGGGCGGATTAGGAGATGAGTTTAAGTATCATTTGGTTAAGTGGAAGACTATGGGTCCGTTTGGATACAACTTATTTTTGCTGAAACTGAAAATTGAAAACACTATAGTAAAATAATTTTTAAATGTGCGAATAGTACAGTGGGACCCATTTTTAATATTTTTTAGTGCGTGAACAGCGATTCTTGTCTCCTAAAAAAGCTGACACGAGGAAAAAAAAAAAAAAAAAAGAGAGAAAAACGCAGAACACAAAATGCAGACGCAATAATTCCTATCCAAACCGCACCTATTTGTGTACTAGTTCAATATGGGGGATTGGGTGTGAGTAATTTGGTTTTGTTTAATAAGTCTCCTTTGGGAAATGATTGTGGAGATATGCTAGGGAAAGGACTGCCTTGTGGAGAAGGGCAATAGAAACAAAATATGGTAGCATGTGGAGGGGGGAAGGGGGGTGTTCTTGTAGCATGGAGGGGCCATACGGGGTTGGTTTATTGAATTATATCAGAAAGGGGTGGGATGACTTTTATCCTTTTATCATCTTTAAGGTGAGGGATGGTTCTTGTATTAAATTTTGGCGTGATCCATCGTGCAAGGGGCTTCCTTTGAAAAATATCTTTCCAGAACTTTACAATATTGCTATTAACAAGGATGCTTCAGTGGCTGAGTTGTTGTTGTCCTCAGAGGCAAACTACCATTGGAATATCAGATTTAATTGACTGGTTCAAGATTGGAAGCTGGAGCCAGTTGTATCATTTATGAACCTTATTTATTCTGGATCTTGGAGAAGGAATGGGGTGGATAAAATTTGTTGGAACCTCTCTCCTAGGGGTGTTTTTTATGTTTGTTCTTACTATAGGGCCTTACAAACCCCAAATCCAGATTCTTTTCAATGGAAACCGTTGTGGAAATCAAAAGTGCCTCCAAAGGTTAGTTTCTTCATTTGGACAATAGCTTTGGGGAAATTTTAACCACTAATAATTTAAGGAGGCAAAATGTGGTGGAGGAGGATTGGTGTTGTATGTGCAAGAGGAATGGGGAGACTACTGATCACTTACTCCTACACTGTCCAGTATCTCAAGAGTTGTGGAATATGATGTGTTCACTATTTGGGGTTCATTGGGTCATGCCACGTAGTGTCGTGGAACTTTTGGCATGTTGGTCAAACAAGTTCAACTGACTCAGATCTAAGGCACTTTGGAGAATGATCCCTCATTGTTTTATGTGGGTCATTTGGAGGGAAAGGAATACAGGTACCTTTGACTGGAATGAAAGATCAATTCATAAGTTGATGCTTCTCTTTTTTCAGACTTTGTTTGATTGGGCAAATGCTACGGGTTTTTCCACTTTTATTTCTTTACTTGATATGCTTGATTTTTTTACTTTCATTGTTACTTGTTTTTTTTCCCCTGTTGCTTCTAGCACACGGCCTGTGTGCTTTTTTTCCCTCTGTACCTTCTCTTCTTCTTTCAATGAAGTTATTACTTATAAAAAAATAAAAAATAAAATAAAAAGAATTCTAAATGGACTGAGTTCACAAGCAAAGCCACTTAAGTAATGAGAGCTACATATGACTTCACCTGCCCCACTTATCATGTTTTGACCTGGAAACACTACGAGAATTTATGTTTGAACCAGGATGGTGAAGAAGCTGGAGCCCTTCAACCTGACTGCTGTTGCTTTGCCACAAAGCAATGTAACTATTCGCAGATTCATATGTGTTCCAGCTCGCTATCTTGTGACAAGTGAAATAACTTCTATTTTGGGAATCTCATTCACTCGGATTTGATTGGAGGATGAATCAAATTTTTTGCATTACATTGCAAAATTTGATAGTAGTTCTCCCCTTAAAGAGAAGTATATTTCTTTGGATAGGAATATGGGTCCCTCCCTTAGGGAAAAGTAGGGCTTCCCCATCCGACTAATTAAACTCATGTTCCAAAATGTCACCAATTGCTTACACATTCTCAACCTAGACCTCCAAAAGCTGGACCTTCAGCCAATACTTCTCATTCATCACAACCCCCAACCAAGGGCAAGCTCTATTTACTGATACCTTTAACAAATTTTCTTTTCTGGTTGGGAGAGAGATAATTATTCCTATCCCACCCCCACATCTATCAATAAGTAGTTCGAACGATAGAAAGGCCACCCATTGTGTACCAACTAGTAGTTTAGGCTGGGTTCAAATGGTTTACCAGACCTAGCCTGTGATTTTTTTGGTTTGAAAATAGCTCAATTCAAAGAATCAACCAGACCCATTTCCCTAGAATAAATCATCTCAACTACAAAATATATCATCTCCTGATCCTAAATTTCCTGTAGGTATGGTATCAACCAATTCAGCCACAATGAAGGAATTTGATTCCAGAGACTGGGTATGCTTCAAATAATTTTCCGTGATTCCATTTAATTACACATAATGCAATACTCAGACATACACCAAAAGGCATGCAGAAGCAAAGAATGCTCGGAGATAATAACAAGAAAGATTATTTGATATAAATGATAAATAAGCAAAGACAAATGCATGCAGGGGATTGAATCATGACAGAAAGATAAATTTTGACAGACTCAGGGCACTGAAATTATGGTCAATTGTTTTTTATTTGAAAGTTTGTTCTGCATAACAACAAAAGAAAGAACTCCAATAATTGGAATTTGCATCCTATGGTGGGTAGTGAGAACTGAGACCTAACCTTCAAACACTTCAAAGAGGGAACAGAGGAAACAAGAAACTAGTAGCCAACATATACTGCAGCATTCACTATGTAACAGTCATCATTCTTGTCGCCCATTTCTTCCACATGAACACCACTTGAGCATATAAGTCCACCATCCACAACTTCAAATTTCACAATTTTCCCACTGGAATTACATGAGAAAATAAGATAGGAAGTCGAAAGAGAATAAATTTTTCAAAAAATGATCTTTTATTTAACCAGTGTTAATGTCTATGTTGGACGGACATGGCTAAAATGGCCTCATACCTGTACCTGTACTTGTGTGGGTACCCGTCCAACTTAGGCATTCAGTTTATTTGAACTCTTGGTTTGTACTTTAGACAACATTTTATGGGCGTCATTGTACTTCTTTGCTATTTATTGTTGCCTTCAAATTAATTTTAGATATGTTTTCAAGCATTTTATTATTGTTAATTAATTTTAAAAGCTAAAATAAACATATTATGTCCAAAAACATTTAAAATATACCTAAAAAAAAAAATTAAAATGCCATACCTCCATACCCATACCCATACCCGTGTTGGTACTGGTGCAACTTAGGTCAACGTCACTGCACTGTAACCAGAAACTGTGCCACAGATAAACTCAATGACGGATAAACTAGTTCTTATCCTAGTTTGTGATGAGATTTTTGTATCCAAGATCGGTGCTGCAACTAATCACTGACTTCATCTAAGAGGTGCAGATTATCTTTAAGCTTGGCGTATATTATGTCACATCAATCAGTACATTTTTGTTTCAACTTTTATTATGTCAAAAAGTATGGTTGCCTTCTTAATTGGAGCATCTTCATTATATTCTGCTCATATACAAATTCAAATTACAGAGACAAGTAGGAAAAAATGGATATACTTGAAATGAAAATAGAACAAGCATTTTCTCAAAGAGAGGTAGATAGACCTTGATAGTGGACAGAAAAGAGAATTTGCAGTGTCTGGAAGCAATATTGATGGTAGACAGACCTTTCGTTTCATTTAATTAATTATATATTTACCCTTATTTCAAAGAGAGGTGTATGAACATTCTGTGTATAACAATTAAGATGCAATGATATAGACAGACAGCCAGATACTCACTAAGGAAAGACAGACTTGACCCTCTCAATATCCAAGGATTGCTGGAGAGAATGAGGGACTCCCAGCTTAATCTGTAGTTTCATCTGATCGAATGTAACACCTGGAATGGACCCTGCACCAATTCCATCTCAGAAAATGAGACAATTTCCGCAAAGAAATAGTTAAATGCATATCCTTAGCAACAAGTAAAAATAAAGTCCTCACATTTCAATAGGACCAGAAAACACCTCTCTCTCTCTCTCTCTCTCTCTCTCTCGTATTCGCAGTTTTCTCATTGAAGCTAGCCAAATTTTTCCAAACTATAACAACATAGATAGAAATCTAACCAAAATACAAAGAAACAAGAACAGATATCTATATAAAAAAATCACAAAATAAGCAAAAGTAATAGAATTTCAAGAATGCAGAATGCAAACTACATCAAGATGGAAAACATTAATCTTGTTTCATAACCCCACTCTATCAAATGTCAAAATTTCCACAATAGCACAAAAACCTCAAATCTATCAAATCCATACCACAACCATAATAACCACCACAGATATACATAGGCACTAAAATCTCTGAAAACCCAAGGATTAATACCTCTTCGAAAAGCCGGAATCGAGTTGGAAGAGATGGCATCCCTGCATGCCCGCATAGCCGCAGCCGTAATGTCTTGCCTGTGACATTACAATTCATCAACTTGTTAACTCTCTTTTTTTCATAGAAAATACACCAATCCTACCATTCAATATGAAATTTTGGCAACTGGGTGTTCATCATTAACTGGGATAGTAATTGAGAAAGAGTCAAATGGGCATCACAAAATTCATCTTGTTAACTCTTTTTCCACATAAAAACTCACCAATCCTACGATTCAATATTAAAATTTGACAAATGGGTGTTCATAAAAAACTAGCAGAGTAATAGAGAAAAGGCCAAATGGGCACGGAGTACGTACCCATGTTGATCGTAGCCCACACCCATTTCCACGAACAAGAGATTCATGGGTGGGCAAGAGCCGCTGCTGCTTGTGCTTGTGCTGGTGTTGGTGGTGGTACTTTGGTCGGCTTCCATGGCTGCCGATGTGGCTTTGGATTGAGGAGCTGAAATTGGAGGAGGTTGGAGTCGGAGAGAGGATGGGTTTGTGAGACGTAGAAATGGGAAATTCTTATTATTGGAAGTGTAATTAGTGAGCGAACGAACTTGAACTGGGAAATTTAGGAGTAAGCAGCAGGAGTTGGAAGTCATCTCCTTGGCCAACTATAGGTAGAATTTGGGATGTGCATATTAGTATATTATAATTTCAAATTCATTCCATTGACAATTAAAAGTGAGTTGCTAAGATTCACAATATTTTTATAATATTTTCACAATAAATTATAAGTAATATTTTCACAACAAATTATAAGTGATTAGTTGTTAGTGGTTCAAATTTGAACCTAACACTAAGATTATTTTTTTGTCTCAACAATAACAATCAGTAACAAACTGCCACTTAGGACTTGTTGTAAAAATATTGTGGTCATATCATTTCTCTAATTAAAATTTATTTTTATTTCAAATTTATTAATTTGATTTATTTTAGACTTGGAGACTTAATTTTGTTGAAATGGAAATATTAACCCTTTTTTTTTTGTTATGAACTGTAAAATTTTATTCACAAAACACCAACAAAATTACGGAGAGGGATTAATATCCTCAATCTTAATAATAAACTCAAAATAAGTAGGGCTCAAACCTACGTCAAAAGACCTAAAAATATTGTTCAAAAAGGACCATTTGGCCAAAGAGTGAGCTGTTTTATTTGCTCCTCTAGGGATCAGATAATACGACAGTCAGGGTAAGCAGAATAAAATTGAGAATTTTACTACAAATATTAACCCCTTTTTTTTTTAAGGAAATGGAAATATTAACCTTTATAAAAAGTGGTAAATAAAAATGAATGATATAAATTCCTCCCATTGCGCGTGTACAGGTCTAGTCAGAATTAACCGCAAAGGAATTAAAACATAATCTATATATATATATATATATAAAACCGAAACTTTTGAAACTCTCATAAATTTACACGTCAGCACAATATTTAAATAAAATTATCATTTTATTTAAATTAAATTAAATTTTCCACCTCATCACTGTTTTCTTTTTCCAATGCAAATTAGACTTCTAGCCAAATAAGGACACTCTCCCCCCGCCTCTACTCTCTCCTATTTAAGAATTGTTTGCGTAGAAAACCTAAGCCCCAAAAACTATTCGTGGAGAAGATGATGTTTGAGGACCTTCACCACAAAGTGAATATTGAAACTGACATCTTTTTATAAAGGTTGGTCAATATCTTATATTTATATGTCTGGCCGTTTTCTGTTAACTTATTGTTTAGCTACATTGTATTGTCAACGGAAAATATACAAAGCTATGGAGGGGTAGTTCTTCCTCTTACTGAAATCCATCTTTTGCTGGACTCTTTGAGTTTTGACATATCAAACATTAATTTCAAGATTCTTATTAATACAAATAAGTTGAAGGTGCGTTCGTTGTATGGTTTTGTTTTCAGCTAATAAACTAATTTTATTAGCTGAAAACACAATGGCTCAAAAGCTCTTTGCAGTGGAAGGTTCAAAAGCTCTTTGTGGGATCATGTTATAAATCATTGTTATCTCTATTACTTGTGAATCTTATTACAGGCTACATCAGCATAAGATTGTCTCTTCCTTTATAGGGATGCCTTAGAACATTTATTTAATTATTTTCAGTTAAATTCCTTAATATTTTTTGGTATTTTAGAAGTTTTAACATATGAATTTTTTAGATATTATTTTGCAATATTGAAATTATTTGATAGATTTCCATGACTATAGTGATAAATTATTTCTTTTAAAGGTAACACTATAGTCACATTGTTATCTCAAAATTAATTTGTAGGTTTTGACTATTTTGATTCTTTATTTTTTTGTCATTTTGGAAGTTTTAATATCGATATTTTTGGGTTTTTTTTTTTTTTTTTTGTAATATCTAAAACAATTTGGTAGTATAATCATAGACCATTCTTTTAAAGATAACACATCTTTCTCTTATGTTTCTCTATTGTGCAGTCACATATATATTTTGTTTTGTTTCAATAATTTCTAGATAGTGAATCTTTTGATTCTTTAATATTTTTTGGCATTTTGGAAGTTTTTATATCTGAATTTTTTATTTTTTATTTTTACAATATCTGAAAACGTCTAGAAATTTTTTTGCAAGTCATTGCACATTCAAGCAATGAATTCTTTATAAAATTTAAACATAAAAGACTGGAGTAATTTATGTGATGATATAGTTTCATAATCAAGTTAGGATTTTATAAAATTATTTTAGCCTACTACACAAATAGGTAAGTAGGTTCCCGTGCGTAGCACGGGTTTGCGACTAGTTTATAACTAATGACCTAAACCCGTTGTCGTAAGGGAGACCAACTACACCTTAACCCAATTCTCAAGGATTGACACCAAAGTAGAGGACAATGGTTGATGACTATTCAAATGGTGCGACACTCACATGGCCAAATGGAATCCACACATAACAGAAGATACCCACAACAAAGTGGTCAGTTGAATACTCACTAAGGAGCAAAGAAAGACCCAAGAAGGGGTGCCGATATCATATTTTTTCTGATCTCGATTAACATACCAAAATAGTGATTTAAATCTCAAAAAGGGTGAAAGCCATGAATTTTGAAAACCAAGAGTTAGAAACAATGTGAAAAAAATCCTACTTACCCTAATTGGATAATGAAACAACCAATCCAAAATCTAACTTGCCATTTTTGGCAAAATTTGACCAACGCTGACAAAACCCTAACTAGGAGTGGTTAAAATGTTGACTTTTGGATATGACAGTCCAATCAAGGTTAATTTTGAACCATCTTGAAGATCATAGAATTTCCTTCGAAATGACAGTTCACGGGCCAAAATCAAAGTTAAAATGAATGAGATATGAAGAAAATACCAAAATCCTTATTAAATGTAGGCTAAACTACATATTTGGTTCATATTCTTTACATCATATTTCAATTTGATCCATAATCTTTCAATTGTATCAATTTGGTCCCTAATGTTTCAGTGCAGAATCAATTTAGTCCCTACTGTTATCTCTTGGATGAAAATTACTGGCATGGCAAATGGTTAAAATAAAAATATAGTTTATTGCCACATTTACTGCCAAGTGGACTAACATGCAGCATAATCTTAATTTTTTTATTATATTAAAAAAATAAAAAATAAATAAATAAATAAAAAGAGAAGAAGAAGAAGAAGAAGATAAGTGAGTAATTTATGGGACCAAAATCCCTAACTCACAAATGAAATTGTTACACATGTATGGGATTGAAAATTTGAAATCCCTAGTCCCATTGAGAGCACAAAGAGGGAGATAGTCTTGACACTGACAGACCCACTTAGCCAACAATGGGCTAGCAGCAAACTTAGCAATGACGGCAAGAAGATTGAAAGGTAGAGATCAGGGGCGGCACTGTAGCATATTCAGGGGGTTCAAATGAACCCCTGACTTCAAAAAAAAATTATATATATATATATATATATAATATTTTATTTGTTAGTTTAATGACTTGTGTGAATGTTTGTGTGTACAATATAAATATAATATAACTTTATATAATTTAATGATTAGGAAATAAAGAGGGTTTTTTTTTACATATGTGTGTATTGTTATCATGTTATAATAACTTTTTGTTATAAAGTTGGTAAAATTCAAGAAAAAAAATTGTAAAGTTAATGATTGTTCAAGCATTTGATTAGTTAAGTAGACACATAGTGTATAATTTTATGTATAAATGAGTGTGATTGTGTGCGTCAATAATTAATATGGAGCCAATGAATTGAGATTAGTCATTTAGTCTAAAATCTTTTTATTAAAACAAAGTCAAATAGATAATAACAACTTTATAAAGATAAAAATGTTAGACAGATTTAACAAAATAAAATAGTTATTAGGCTCATAGCTACCTACATTGGCAATAAATACTAATAATAAACTATCATGTAACATTCAAAATTTGAAAACTTGTAGAATAAAATTGTAAAACTTCACGTATTATTTTTATATTTTTTGTCGATAACTTGATATATTCAAATTTTCTTTTTATTAATTTTTTTTAATAAACCTCATAAACAAAATTTTTGGAGCCGCCACTGGTGGAGATCGGTGAGTTTGAGAAGATTTTGTAAAATTTCAGGTGGTGGGTGCAAACTTCTTCTATAGCGAGTGAAGCTCGTCAATAGTTTTGAGTCTTAACGGGAGGCGCACTGTCATCGACTCATCGTTCCAAACTTGAAATATTTATGTTATTCTTGTCAACATATTTAACTGAATATCTTGACAAAAGAATAACATACATATAGTGGGATTGGCTCAAGGTTGGTATCGTGAATCAAGCTTATTCGCTAGAAGTGTTTAGTTAGTTTCAGTATTTTTTCTTTTTTTTTCAATTTGATTTCTATTAGGTCTTTCACTTAGGGGTGTAGTGGGCAACCAAGTCTTTATTTTATCTTTCAAACGTTGTGGAGTTCTTTTAATTTTTATCTAGAAATTAGCGAAAATTTTGGTTGTCAAAAATGGTGAAGCTCTGTTGCATTATTCAGGATCAAAGAAATGAAAAGGCCCCCAAAAAAATAAAAATAAAAAACATAAGTCAGAGAGAGAGGCTACACCAAAGATTGTGAGCTTGAAACAAAAATGGAGAAAGAAAAGAAAAATACTACGGGTAAATGAAAGAGAAATATAAATAGATCTAGTTGGTGACCATGACGTGGTAGGTTATGTGACAAAAAAACAATATTTTAATAACACCGTTAGCCACGTCATATATTTCTATCAACCACTTAAAGGTAAGGACCTTTTTGACACAATACCAAAAGGTTAGGGACTAAATTAACATATTTGAAATGTTAAGGACCAAATTGACAAATAACATAAAAGTTAGGGACCAAATATGTAATTTACCCATAAATGTATTATTATTTTCAAGTCAAAAGAGCTATTTTTGGGGCATTTTCGCGCAATAAACTGTACCGATTCAGCCACAATTGGTGCAATCCGTTTGAACCAGATTGAAGTATGATGAGTTGTATGGTTTCCATAAAAAGGGTTCAGCGATATCTACTCCGGATTTGGAGAAATAAATTTTCCAAAAATAGTGCTATTAAATTTCCTATACTATGTCACCCTTCTTCCAAACGTGATATCTAAACGAGCTTAGCTCCAAATCATACAAAGTCAAAACCTATGGAAACCAGACATCAAGACCTTTTCAAGGACACCAAGTTTGAAGAAATCCGAGCTCAAGAAGGCCTTCAAACAGCAACTCGAAATAGGGTCAAAAAGAGGAAAAAGACAAAAAGTGAAATTGTGTGTGCATCAAGGCATTTTGGGTGAGGTGTTGCATGATATGTTGCATGCAACACCTCACCCTCTTGGCCAAATCATGCAACAAAATCCCAAAATCTCTCTCTCCTCTCTCTGTGTGGAATTTCTCTAGTTTTAGTTTCTCTCTCTTTTTCTGTAGAAAACCCCTCATTTAAACAGAAACTTTAGCCTTGGTTTCCACCATTTACACACCTCCAAAGCTCTTAGGTAAGCTTGGTAAGCCTTGTAATAGAAATGGGTAGCTTTGTTCATAGCTACACCATTCTCTTTCCTTCACTCTTTGTAAATACGTCATTCTATATATATATTGAAATGCTCTCTTTTTTTATGTTGTTCATCTATTTTTTTTTGCTCTTTACATATTATTCTATATCTCTCTACTTATGTATGTTTATTGTTCATGCTCTTTATTCCTTAAAGCTTTATCTACACTTGTAAAAAAATTTGTTTTCTACCCTTTTCTCTTTGTTGTCTTCTCTCTTTAAATCCCTTGGATCTAAAAAGAGAAAACAACCCAATATCTTTGATAAATCCTCATCTTCCTAACTAGAAGGTTTGTGGAGGATTTTTCCTCATGCACGACTAACCTTAGTGGAAAGATGGCAATTTACCATAGATGGGTTTCTCATAAATGGGTTCTAAACCTTATTCCTAAGCATAATATGAGTATGTTTCAGGGAAAATGGTGGAGGTCTCCTTGACTTCCATTTCCCAACTTGCAAAAGAACTCATAGGCTTTGATGTGACAAGATTAGGGCTTTCAAATAAACCCATTTACATTATTGTCTTATCTTTAAATTCCTTTATATTCAAGCTTTTACATTATTGTCTTGTTCTTAAATTCCTTTAAATACAAGCTTCTACATTATGTCTTGCCTTTAAATTCTTTAAATTCTTGCTTTTACATTCAAGCCTTTAAATATTTTGCTCCTTTAATTTATGCACTTTATCTTTATGCTTGCTTTATTTTCCATATTCTCTTTCTCGTGTGTTAAAGGATTTAAGGGTGCTAGCTCTCTTGCTAGCACCATAAACCCTTGGTTACCAAATAGTAAAAATCTTGGGTAAACAAACCTCTAAAAATGTGTTTTCCAAAAGATAAAAAAATGGTTCCAATGGCCATCCATTTTCTTAGAAGTAAACCTTTTCAAAAAATAAGTTTTCCTCTTAAATTCATAAAAGCCTTCCAAATTAGTATTTTTCAAACCCTTCAAAACCTTTCTTTTCTTCAAAATGATTTTCAACCTAAAGTTTTGGGCATCTTCTTTAAAAAAATATATGGAAATCCCATTTGAGTTTCTTTTAAATGGGTTTTAAACAATATGGAAATCCCTTTTGAGTTTACTCAAACAATATGGATATGTTTCTGGAAAAATGGTAGAAGTCTCCAAGATTCCCATTCCCCAACATGAACAAGAATCCATAAGCTTTGAATGTTATAAGGTTTAAGACTTATTTAAGAGAAATTTCCTTTTAAAAAAATTCTTAAAACAACCTTCCTACATTATGTTCTTCAAGATGAATAAAAATCACAGATTTTAAACCCTAAAACTCCTTTTTTTTTTGTTAGAAAACCCATGGAAACCATTTTCTTTAAATTAAAAAATTTTCTCATATTTTAACTATGGTTCTAAAAATCCTTTTTCAAAAAATAAGTTTATTTTCCTTTGATTTGAACTTTCTTTACAAATGATTATCAAGCTTAAACTTTGTTTTCATGAAAACTTTTTGGCTACCCCTTTTTTATTAAAAAAAAAAAAAAAAAACACACACACACACACACACACACACAAAGTTAAGTTACTTTTGAAAGTTGGATAAAAACCAAGGAAATCCTTTTCATAAAAGAAAGGCAAAAACACCATTTTAGTCCTTACATTTTGAAGTCAAAGTGAATTTGGTCCTTATATTTTTGTAACAGTTAATTTGGTCCCTGTTATTTTCAACTTACAGTCAATTTAGTCTCTATCGTTAATTTATTAACAAAAAATGCCTACATGGCAAACAGTGTGCACTGTTGGCACACTTAAAACTTATGTGGCATATAAAATAATATTAAAAATTACCAAATCAGTATTTTAATAATTAATAAAAAGCCACGTAAAAAAAAAACAATCCAAACACACAAATATCGAAGGTTTGCAAAAGACCCAGGAAGTGAAAGTGAATCAGAAATTTTTTCGGCATGATTTGTTTTGATTTGGAGATTGATCAGTCTTGATCTTGCTTAGAGGCTTTCAAAATGGGTTTATTAAGTGTTAATCTTTGTTGTTGTTCAATCTCCTTCCTCATTCTATTTTTCTTGACCGATTAGTTAGAGATTTCTCCCCTTCCTATTTCCAACAACAATGAAAAAAATGCAATTAAAAGACCTAACACGTCTTCGCCTTTCTTACACTAATCTATTCCAAAACCCAACTTTCTTCAACAAACTGCCACCACAAAGACCACCTCATTTCTTCTTTGGGCTGAGCATTGCTTGGGTGTAGGCTTTCTCTTCTTTAATTCGGCCCATGTCTTCTTTCATCACTTGTTCATGGGCTAATTGGTGCTCTTGCCATGCCACTGCATTGTTCCTGCTATAATATCCTTTACCCTTGTTTGCTTTACTACTGGGCTTGCTAGCTGAAGTGCCTATCATGCCAGTTTCATATGTTATTCCTTCCTTTAGTTTCTACTGCCCATCATTCTTATTGGGCCAGTTCATATAACATCTCAGGCTTCCCCGACCCATTTTATTCCTTGGGCATCCTCGGCCCGTTTCATTCTTTGAGCATCCTTGGCTTATTTCATTCTTTCCTACTTCTTACATTCTCATGGGCTTTTGCTAAATCTTTTAGGCTCCCCTAGCCCAATTACCACATCCTTTACCTTTGAGTTTATTGGCCTTCGAACCAATCTCATTTACCAATTCCTTTCTTTGAGCACCTCCGGCCCCTTTTTGCTTTCTTTCTATTTCTTACTATTCTCATGGGCTTACTACTTCATTCTTTGGGGCTTGCTTAGCCCGTTTGCTTTCTTTGGGGCCACTTTACTATTTTGTAGGCCTGTGGACCATTATTTCTGCCATTCTGACCCAATGATCTTTACTTTGTTGTTTTCTTTCTCCACATTTTTCATATTGTTAAGCTTTTTCAGCCATTGGGCCCTTTTGCCAAAAATGGGCATCAACATAGATTAATAGAAAAGGTTGTCCAACAAAGATTAGAAGCATTTAACTGTTGTTAGAAGAGTAAGATATACTTTTTTTGTTTTTTTAATCAGCTCATATGCTATAAATATTTTCCAGCACAAACTTACTTATATACAATATTTGGTCAAAAAAAATTATTTGTTTTTTTTACAAGTAAGGTATACTTTTTTTGTTTTTTTGATCCAGCTCATATGCTATAAATATTTTCCAGCTCAAACTTATATACAATATTTGGTCAAAAAAATTATTTGCTTTTTTTTTTTTTTTTACAAGGAAATCAATATCAACGTCTCTCTCTGTTCCCTACTCAACTTTTGATTTTTCATTTATTTATTAATTATTGAATTTAGGGCTTTCTCATGAATAGATGAGATGGTTTCAACCACCCCCCTACCCACCCCCCCCCCCCCCCCCTCCCCGCGGGGACCACCTATTTTTGGTGGCAGCGGGTGTTATTCATTCCTTGGTGCCCAGGATTTCTAACAACCAAGCTCATCTTAGTTTTAGCTTCAATAATGATAAGCTTTTGTATTGATAAAAAAAATTGATAAATTAGTAAAGGAAAATTCTTTATTAATCTTAAAAGTGATAAATTAGTAGAGGAAAGTTTATAATAAAATAAAATTGGTGTTTCTATGACCACTATGAAAAGCCCAAAAATGCACTTTTACAAAGTGGGATGCAATACAGAAAATTAACTAGAAAATAGTGAATCAAAGAGGGAGGTTTTTACACTAAAACATCCTAAAGTCAAATTTTACTTGGTTGGGACCTATTTTGGTATTGGCCTTTGAGTTCTAAAGTTTACTAACCTTCTTGGTTTTGTTCTTGATTAGATTGACTAAAGGGAACAGTCAAATCAAAGCTCTAAAGAGTTCTTGTGTTGAAGTAAAGGTTCAAACTTGGTTCTTCACTTCTTTGCTTATTTGCTTGTATTTAAAGCATGATAGGTTGCTAGATTTCTTGTTTTGTTTCTTTCTGTTTTATGTTACTGGGTTTGAGTTTCTGAGCGTGTATGCATGCGCATGCTTCATGCATGGGAACGCGTAATCGTAGTATGTGTACACATACAGTTGGGGTGCACAAGCATTCTTTATATATGCACACTCATACTCATGCCTAGAAACCCTAATTCAGGTTTTTTTTTTTTTTTTTTTTTCCATGTATTTGGCTTATGTTTATTCTAGTTTCACATGTTTAAATTCTAGAGTCAGTAGAATAACATGTTTTGTGTGGTTTAATTGATAGATTATGGGTTAGGGTTTACGCTTTGTTGAATGCCATGAACATGCATTGATGCATAGATGCTGTGAGATAAATCATGCATAAGCCATATGAATATGCATTTGATTTGGTTGTTGAACATGCGTCCTTAGTTTGGATGATGGATATGTTTATTTGATGAACATGATGAATATGCTTGATGTTAATGCCTACATGATGCTACTGCCCTATGATTATTTGCATGTGTTGTTTGCTACCCTTGGACAATATGTTTGAATAATTTGATAGATGAATGCTAGGGTTTGGGGACTATATGTCATGTTGTTTGCTTCAAATGCATGTTAAAGTGTGTGTGAATTTAAAATAACATATTAGAAGATCCTTTGATGGGATTAAGATTTGGAACACAATGAGTGGAGGCCGACCTACGCGTCGGGTGGGGTTGGGTGCCTAATACCTTCCCATCCCTATACCTAAATTTTGGACACATGCTCTAGTAAAGATCAGTGCTTCCACAAGAGAGCTATATATATGGTTCCTAAACCTAATCTAAGTGGTGACTCCATTTACACCCTTCGCCCGGTCCATCCTAGGCTCAGGTGTACTTTCTATGAGGAAACCACTATCGCTCAATGTGATGGGGGCACTTGCGCCCACATCATATTGAGCCTTGAATGCATATCCACACTCCAAGGTCAAGAGAATTTATGATTAGGGAGGGGTTGCCTTCCTAACCACGAACATCCATCATCCAAAGTGCATGACTACTTTTACAACATACATAGCATGCACAATTTATCAACACAGAGAGTGAAAAAGTAGACATATCCACACCTAGAGTAGACCTATCCACAGAAAAGTAGACATATCCACACCCATAGTAGACATATCCACATACCCACACTCCAAGGTTGAGAGCATCTATGAACAAAGTTTATACTACGTTTACAACATATGTCTCTCTCTCTCTCTCTCTCAAAACCCCATAACCCAAAAATTGGAAGGAACTCGAGAGCCTAAACAAACTCTCTTTCTTTGTCTCATGATAACAAAGAAGACAATGATAGTGGTGGTTGTGGATTAGTGTAAGAGAAGGGTTTGAAATTGGAAGGATTGTGGGTTTGTTGATGGGTTTGCAATGGTTTTGTGCAGGGACGGAACCAGGATTTGAACCTAAGGAGGGCCAAAGTATGAACCAAAAAAATTTCATGTGACATGGTTTATTAAAAAAAAATCATGGTAGATAAAAAATTGCACTTTATTATCTAAATATTTAAGTCAAGAAGGATATAATATGAAACAAAAAAGTTGAAAGTTATAACATGATATTCTAACCTTTTTCGAAGAAGAAGAGGACTTCAGATCTCCAAATTTTGGGTAATTGGAATTAATATGTTGATTTTATCATGTTGACCAACTCACCAATATGATAATCCCATACTTTTGGATGCAACTGAAAATCACACTAATGAAGTTTTTCAAAACTTTGTTTGAGGATTTAAAAAAATTGATATATCAATATTAAGAGTTGGCAATGCTACATCATCAATATTGGCTTCTTAAAGAATTTTGGCATTTTATCTTTTGAAAAAAATATAAATATTGTAATTCACTTTCTCGTAGTTTATAAATCAATTAAAAAAGTCATATAAATTGTTGTAACCCCCATAAGAGAATTTTTTTTTCTATGAGATTTTTTTGGTTATGAATTATTGAATTATGATATTGGTGAATTGGGGATTTTTTTTTTTTTTTTTTTTTTTTGTTCATCCTATATACTATTTAAATTTTTCAAAAAAATTTTGGGGGGGGGGGGGGGGGGCACCATGGCCCCCCTCAACCCCTTAGTGGGTCCGTCCCTGGTTTTGTAGGTTTGTTGTTGATGTGGTGGAGTTATGGGTTTCTATTAGTGGTGAATCGAAGTGAGAGGAAGTTTTGGATTTGGGTCTTTGAGTGATGATGGTAGTTGTTGGCAGAGGTGCGTGGTGCTGCAATAGTGGGTTTGGTGGTTGCTGGGTTGCAATTTTGGTTGCAGAGGGTAGTGGCTGCTATTGTAGAATTATGAGAGAGAGAGAGAGAGAGAGAGAGATGAATAGTCATGGTTTTGATGTGAAAAATAAGAGATAAGATTTAGTTTGAGTTGTGAATGCTCTTATGAGGACCAAAGTTGTCATTAAGTTAGTCTATTATGAGCAGCAAAGAGTCCATAAGAATATTTTTCCCCCCAGTGCATAGGAATTAAGCTTGCATAATTAGTTCATATTCTACTAGAATAATTCACAAGAAAATTACCCAGTATTGCAATCTTGTTTCAAAATAAAAGATATAATCAATGAACAAGCTGAAGTAAAGATGGCTACCACCATTATATTCACAAACAAGACGCTCTATCTTTACAACAAAAACAGGTAGCAATTCTAAATCTAAGTTTGCTAAAGGTTAATTAGCAAGGTGTAGACCTGCATACAAATTTTTGTTGTTGCTGGATTTGTCTCTGTACATGGCATTATCTAGCTTTATATTTCAACTCCCGGAAGGCCCTCATTGTTTCCAAATCAAAACCACCAGCGAATTGGCCAAAATAACAAGCAACACCTAAGAAGATAAATCTGATATATTTTTGGGATGATATTTGGAAAATGGTGCTTAGATGGTTCATATTCAAGTTGTATTGTCTAAGATTATGAAAAACTTTTCAGGGCATAAATATTACTAACTTCTTATTAATATACTTCAATATATTAATAATCTTTAAAAAAAAATTGTAGTCTTTACTCCTTAGTGTTCTATTTTATAGAAAAAATAGAAAAATAATTAGAGTGGTGTAGTGATCTGATTATACTATATAAGTTTACAAATTTGAAAATTGCATAATATAATGACCGGTGAAGAAAGGCATGTTTCATGCCTACTAAAGAATGAAAATATCATTTTGATAAAATAAAAATATCCTTATAATTAGTTTCATTTTTATTTTATTTTATTCTCTTTGTCCATACATAAGGATATTTTATTTTATTCTCTTTGTCCAATGATAGTTTTGGTTTATTGTGTTGTCCGAGAGAGGGAGAGATGAGAGAGATGGGGTGGAGAGGCTTAGGGCCTGTTTGGCAAGTAAGTTCTAACACATATTTTCACATTTTAAATAACATTACACATGTTTTTACACACTTTTTCACCCACATGTATATCAAAAACACCCAAATAATATTACTCAAACTCCTCTATCAAACGAGCCCTTAATAATCATTTAATGCTCTTACTCATTAATTTCTAAAAAGTAATGACATGGCACAAGTGTCTTTTTAACCATTAGATTTAATGGAAATCAATGGTTTAAAAAGGTGTAACTTTATTATGGTGTAACTTGAATTCATCTCATCTCTTTATGTTATACTTTCCACAAGTGTTTTAAAAGAATCATTACAAGTAGTTTTCTATGCTTTCTTCGTGCATTTGATGACTAAATAGAGCTAAAGAAGATTGAGAAAAGGAGAAAGCTAAAACTTATTATAGAATTTGAATCTCTCTCTCTCTCTCTCTCTCTCTCTCTCTCTCTCTCTCTCTCTCTCTCTCTCTCTCTCTCTCTCTCTCTCTCTCTCTCTCTCTCTCTCTCTCTCTCTCAACAACCAAACTTAACTATGCATCATGGACCTATTATTCCCAATCGTTCAATGATTCCAATTTAAAAGAGAAACGTCAAATTACAATTAGGAAAATCCATTTGTAGAGGGAAAAAAAACAATTAAAAAGATAATTAAGAATTTAAAGTTTTCAAGCAAATGAATACTCACTAACCACTTTGATTGGTCAATGTTCCTCTTATTATATATGTATGAGTCGGTTAATGTATGTCCTCACTCATTTTGAAAAAGCTTTTATAAGGAATTGAAAAAATTGACAATTCTATAAATCACTTTTTTATTTTTTTGTAAAAAGTTTTCTAAAATGGCACACGTTAGTAAAACACTATATTTTTCAACCGGCAAAACTACATGAGTGGGGCACTTGTTTTAATAATAGAAAATATTAACCACTGAGCCTTGTAGCCTGGTAGTATCCGGTACCATGTGTATCTTTGAGCTCGGGAGTTCTATCCCCCATAATTACCTAGCAAAAAAAATAATAGAAAATATTACTTTTTGGGTAGGCAATATAATCTGCTCGTAGAAATTATTGATAAACTATTCAATTTCAAGATACTTGCTTCTGAACTCTTTTTAGGTTTACACTTTGGTAGTCTAATTTTTGCACGTCAAAATTTTGCAATTGGGGTGGTTTTACAAGTACACAATTTTTTTTTTTTTTTTTTTTGAGATTTTAGATGACACTCCTCCCTTCACAATACTTTTGTATAATATTTCCCGCTTAAAATTGTTATATATGCAACACATATTTCTACCCGATAATATGGATGAAATAAAACTTATTTTACTTCGTTCTCAAGGAATACATTCACATGACAAAATATTATGCATTTAAAATAACATATATTAAGGTACCGTTTGGATTGCGTCTACACATCCACGTTTTAACGTTTTGCCTTTCTTCTTTTTTTACTAGCACCTCTTGCACTGACATTTAGAATAACATATATTAAGATAACGTTTGGATTGCGTCTACACGTCCACGTTTTAACGTTTTGCCCTTTTTTTTTTTTTACTAGCTCCTTTTACACTGATCATGTTCCATGAACATCGTTAAGGCAAATGACCAGTATTTTCATTTGTGAACAGTGCATTAAGACAAATGACCAGTATTTTCATTTGTAAACAGTAACCAAAATTTTTTTTTGAGAAGAATCAGAAATTATTTTTTTATTGTTGTTTTTAATAATATAAGTAATATCCAAACGCACTCTAAACATTTTATTTTGAAAATTTAATCAACACAATTAGTATATTTAGATTTTGGCAAAACCATTTTGGATTTTTTTTTGCTACAGTATAATAAGACCTAAGTTTGCTGCCCAAACTTTTTATTAAAATTTAAATTGAATACAAATAATTCATTAAAATCTTTGTTTGGGTGGAACTTTTTTTTTTTTTGCTTAGATGTTTGGGTGGTACTTTAAATGAATATTAGCGCTACTTCTTTTCAAAGAAAAATGACACGACACTAATTAAAAGATGAGTAGAAAAATGAAATAATTCCTCAAAGTCTTTGATGAAAGAACTAAACCATACAGTATTGCAATCTTGTTTCCAAGTAATTAATGAATTAATAAAAAGCTGACGCCGCCATAATATTCACAAACAAGCTGTATCTTTACAACAAAAACTAGCAATTCTGCAGCTGAGTTTGCTACAGATTAACAAGCTGTAGACCTGCACACAAATTTCTGTTGTTGCTGGCTTTGGCATTGTACATGGCATGCTCTGGCTTTATCTCTAAGCTCCTGGAAGGCCCTCATAGTTTCAACATCAAAACCACCTGCAAACTGGAAAATAGAACAAGCAGGTTACTCATCAGCACCTAAAAAAACAGATCAAAATACTTGACCATAAAGTTTTAAGTTTTGGAGTTTGAATTTTACCTGGTGTACTCTGAATGCAAATCTAACACCTTGTACTATCAGCTCTTCTTCTTCGGGACCACCGCCAACTGTTTCAAGCTCTGCAGATACTCTCTTCATATACTTCATGGCCAATTTCACAGAAGCCAGCTTGATCTGTAGCATTGGGCGTACACTAAATTAAATTCATAACCCAACTTCGACATTAAAAAGAAAAAAAAGTTGTGGAGGTATTGTAAGTAGTAAAGGTAAACATTTATGTGGCAACTGGCATAACCCCCCAACTTATAAAACTATTGCAAGTAACAATAATGAGAACTAGTAACAATAGGTCAATATCCATATAGCTTAAATATCCAATTAAAAAGAAAGGGAGAACCTACTTTCCATTTTTTAATTAATTTAATTTATCAGTTGGATTGAGGAAGCTCCAGGTCTTTCTTCGCATTATTAAAGAATTTATTGCATCTTCCCATAAATAGTTTAAACAATTTGGCAATGTCTGAAAAGGTCAACATGGAGAATCTGATTCTCTTCTCTAATCATAAATCCCCCATTTAAGAAAATAAAAAAGGAAGTAGACAAGCTGATGCAATAAGAAATCTGGGAGTTCACATGTGCGCATGCGGGCATGCACATAGAAATTGAGGCAAAAATCTAACCACTCTTTTGTCAGCTAGCAACCACTACACATAGTTATGTACATAGACATTGTAGACTCTGTCAAAACCTTTCCATTGTCTCCGCAATTTCTAAAGTATGACCCATTAAAGTGGACCATTCAATATTTGTAAGCATTAGGCATATGCGATAATGTGAATTTCTTATTACCAAATAGGCATGTGTTGCTTCTTGCTTTCCAAAATTATTAAGACAAATGTGGAACTATATTTCTTGCTTCTACATCAATCCTAAGCATATCAAAGCAATGAAGTTACCTGGGCTACAAAACCAGTATCCAGCATCCAATCCGTTGGAATCTGAAAAACTTTATATCTCTTAGTTGCAGATTCTCTAATTCGTGAGAGATTGTACAAACCATGCTCTAACCTGTAATAACCATATTTGTGGCAAAATTAGTGAACATAAAATATACTAAAAAATTAAAGCACAACACAATAGAATCTAATATGTATTTTCTTTAATGATATAAATGGTAATGTGCAAAGTGCAAGACTACAGAAAATTTGCATACTTTTCGAGCAGAGCCTGCATTTTCTTGAGAGCAGGTCCACAGTGCTGGCGGGCATCGTCACGAAAGGTTGAAGCCTCGGATTCGAGCTTCTTGAGATCACAATACCCGAATGCTGCCTCGCGCAGTGCATCCGCTTTCTGCTCTGGCCAATTGAAGTGTTTCAGCACTGCTCTTTCATCCACCTGAAAAGAATACAAAAACATCCTCGCTCAGTACAACATTTTACCCCCTTAAAAAAATACTAAAAGTTTAGGCCAAAATTAAAGTAACAGATTCTCTGAGATTTGTAAAGAACATAAAATACAAAAATAAAAAAATGTACCAAGTAAGAGAGCTCGTCGTCTAGCCATTTAACAAAAGGCACAACATCCACAATGTTTGCAAATGCAGCATTCTCGATCTCTTTTATCAGAAACCTTATGAAGTCTCCTTGAGTTTCTACATCTGATTTTATCTGTACAACCACGATTCCAATAAAAAACTCAAGTCAAATTCAACAATGTAGGACTACAAAACATAAGTCAGTCAACAAAAATTAAAAGACAGAAACAAGGAACATTGTGACAAATCAATATCAGTAATAAAATTAAGAAAACCACCGTAAAAAATTGAAATTTGATATATGACTTTTTGACTGTCAGGTACGAAATTGCCACTGAACTTGATCAAAATTACACAATCCCCACCCCACCCCCCAATGAAATCTCATATCGAATCCAAACACTGTCTTATCTAGCAAGCAAACAATAAAGACACTAGGACCAGTCACTCACTCACTGACATAAAGTATACTCCAGTCAGTGTCAAAGCCGTAATTACAACCCATAAATAATATAATAACCGGTTACCGGGAACTCTTACCGCGAGCAAGTGAGCAGACCGGTTCTCGATCTCGCCGATCATGTCACGGGCATTGGCGGTTGCCGGTGCCACGTCAGAGGTGGCGGAGTCACGGCGAGACTCTCTCCGCATTAAAGAATGGTAAAACTCAACCACTTCCGGCACTCTCCTCACCTTCGCTGCCCCCATCTTCATCCCCTTCGGCGGCGGAGGTGGTGGCGGCGGTGGAGCAGCCATCTTAGGCTGAGGCGGCGGCGGTGGAGGAAGAGGAATATTCGCTTGCTCTGTCATCAAACCACAAGAACCGTTGGATGAACATGATGATGAGGATGATGATGATGATGTTGAAGATGGCCTTGGAGGTGGTGGTTTTGGAACCCTAGGAGGGCGAGATCTGAGACTGGACAGAGTTGACTCGGCGAGTTCCTCCGAGTTACACCTCGAGTGCCTTGGTCTCTCGTGTTGATCAGCCTCGTCTTTCTTCGAATCTTGCACTTCAAGTTTCTGGTTGTTATTATTCTCGAAGTTCGAAACGGCGCCGTGTTGCTTTTTCAAGTTCTTGATGAGATTTGATTTCACAGCGACTTCCATTAAGCCTTGAAACCTTTGCGAAGACGAGAGCTCCTCACTTTCTATTAGAATACTACTACTAATACTACTACTACTACGATCCGACGCCGTTTTCTTCAACTCTGAGATTTCAGCCTCCATTGCCTTCAACTTTTTCTCGCTTTCTTCTCTTTCGTACTCAATCTTCGTCCTCAACTCCTCCAGTTCCATTCTCAGCTTTTGGTTCTCAATCTCCAACGCATCCACTCGCTTCGAAGCTCTATCAATCTCTGCGTTCTTGGATGAGATCTCGCTCTCCAGGACAGGAACAATAGCCACCGACTCTTTCAAAAGCTTGTGCCCCAAGAGTTCGGTTTTCAACAGCGACTCTCGCTCGCGCAGATCTTCGACGACGCGAAGCAACTCGGTGACGTCGGGTGGGCGAGGTTGAACCTGAGCGGAGGAGCGTGGAAAGTACACGCCGAAGGAGCGTGAGAACACAGCTTTCGGAGGAGCTTTATTAGTCGGACTCGGATTCGGCGACGGCGATGGAGGCGGCTTCGGTGGCGTTTCCCGTTTCGAACTCGCCGGAGACTTTTGTAGCCCCATTGCCATTCTCACCTTCCCAGCCACCATGGAAAGATCACGATTACACGAACCCTCTGTTTTTGTTTATCTCAGACAGACAGACAGATATAACCCTAAAAAGATTACAATATATTTCTTAGGTTTTAGGGGCTATGGTATTTCCTACGAGATAGGGTTTCAACTTTGAACCCTACAAAGAAGTCGCTATGCTGTCTGAGAGAGAGAGGGAGAGAGACTGAACTTGAAGTTTGTGTTGTGAGAGAGAGAGAGGAAAATAATAATATAGTATTTTTATTGTCTTTCGCTTTTTAAGAGAGAGAGAGAGAGAAAGAGAACGTTGGGACTTGAGAGAGAAAAAGCAAAGTGCAGCGATATCGAGGAACGGTCTTCTTTTCTCGGATCCACAGTTTGAAACTAAACAAACTAAAGACCCAAAATTTTTAAAAAGTTGGAAATTAATTAATGAAAGTTAAGGAACTGAACCTTTAGCACACTTTGGTCTTTTACCAACTCGCAGTATTTCACGCGCTAGGTTTTTGGTAAAGTCGGTTTGGGTTTAGGTGGATCGGACGGTCAAGATTTCGTTTGTAGGGCGTGAAGGACTGGGGCGCGTGGAGGAATGAGGGTTTTAGGAGAGTCCGAGAGGGAGAGGGAAATTTTAGAAACTAGAAAGTAGAAAGGTCCCTGCTCTAACGGTCACCTAGTTATGATTTTTTTTTTCAATTCAACAAATTTCTCGCCAATTTATCACGGTTTCTCGTTAGTTTTAGTTTTTTTTTTTTTTTTTGAGACAAAGGTTTCTCGTTAGTTTAAATGGTTGGGGAATAGGTAGTTGCCTTGGAGCATTTGTGTATTTGTTGATTGTTGTACGAAGTCAAATGAAAGTGAATGACTAGATTAAAGGCTGGTTTGCTAAAACACATAATTACAACGGATTTGATTATTTTTAAAATGATAACTTTATTTGTATTTGACTGATTAATATAATTAGGTGATTTAATTTAATTAAAAAACTTAATATATAATAATTAAGACAATGTACCTTCCTTTTGTCTTTTATTTTTAATTTTAATCCACATGCTTTTCGTGGAGATTCATCTATGTTTTGAGGCGAGGGGGAAAGATTACTTGCATCCGCATTGTGCATAATAGTTTCCAAGCAAAATTTTGCCTTAATCTAAAAAATCACCCACATTACTGTAATGATTAACTTATATAAAAATGTGCAAAAATTTATCCAAAATTACAGTAATCATAAAAATTTCCACTAACACTATTTTATTATTATTATTTTTAGGTATTCAAAAGGTAAAAGAAGAGAATGAATGGTGGGTGCGGAGTGTGAAGGGAGAGGCAAAATTAAAAGATCAAGAAAATTTTTAGTTTTTTATTTTTTCTTTATGTATTCCAAAGATGAAGAAAGATAGTAGATAACAGTTGTGGTGTGTTAAAAAAGAAAAATAATTAAAACATTAAGGAAAATTGATATTTTAATGAAATTGAGTTTAGAATAGATAATCTGACGAAGAAACTCTCTCTCTCAAAAAAAAAAAAAAATGGGATATACATGTGTTTTGAAAAGTAATTAGGTAAAATAGAAAAATCTTATGCTAAAATAAATAACATATATGAGTTGATATACAAATGCTCTAAGGCTTAATTTGGTCTTCTTAGGAAAGAAAAAAAAAAGGCTTATTTTGGTCCAATTTTTATATTTTGGGATTTTTGAAAAGGTGGAATTTTGGAATTGTAATCTAAAGGGGACAATGTGAAGAAGTATATTAAGGGTTTGTTTAGGATCCGCTTATTATACTGAAACTAAAAACTTTTTGTTGAAAGTATTGTAGATAAAAGTAAATATTAGTTGAAATGGTATAGTGAGACCCATGAATAGGACTGATATTAGGTCGGGTCGGGTTTACTATGACCCGAAACTCGACCCAATAGAAATCGGGTTTGGCTGCTTGAAACCCGACCCATTAAAAAAATCAGGTCTGTAATTGAGTCGGTTTTCTGGGTCTTGGCTCTCTCTCCCTTCTTTCTTACCTATCTCGCATAGAAAAAGCAAGTAAGGAGGAGGGCTTCTTGGTGGGGAGCCATGATGCTGGTGGTGGTCAAGGAAGCTTTCCGGCATGATCTAGATAGCGGCGATCAAAGGAAGGTGCTTCGGTGGAGATCTAAATGGGTTTTATTTCATGGGTTTTGGTTCGTTTGAAATGAAGACGTGGGGCGACGTTGATGGTAGATCGCAGTTTCGTTTCATCTTTGCAAAGTTGTCTCTACGATACGTGGATGATGGCTATGGTGAGTTTTCTGAGG